>NW_028258325.1:29798750-30102734 GCF_053883595.1 Heterocephalus glaber
ATGTGTTATTATATGTACCAATCCCCTATAGTGAATCTAATCATTATGTACAGTAAACATGTAGTAATAAAAGTCAACTTTCCAATACCATTTCAGCATCATTCCTGGAAACCAAGAATGATCTATGGTTTGTTTTGGAAAGAGTTGGCCAGGTGGCCAGGCATGGGATAGAATGTGCACAATGTGTAAATTTAAAATGTCATTGTGCTCTGTGGGATTGCTTTGAGTTTGAGACCTAAGAAATGATTATACACTGTGATCTTTATTTCTTAATTTAACTACAAGTGGACAGCATGATATTTTTGATGCATCTTTGTCCCTCAGGCCCACTAAAGTCTCTACTGCAAGCCTAACAATCTTTATCTATAATACCTTATGCCTGGTTAAATCCTACTCATAATCTTTGTGGAGCTTCCAAAGGCTTATACTTAACATAAGATTGAATGGAGAGCACTGACAATTCTCATTTATAATACAAATCAATAAGACTACCTGTGTAACATTCTTTTTCTGTCCTTCACTCTTACAGCCTTAACTAATTCTATTTTGACTTTAAATTCTTTTCTCCTTAATTTCATGGCTAAAAATATGGCTTATTCATTTCAGTTTCTATCCTTTAGTGTTTGTTCTCCAGTTTCTATTCTTATCTTTTTCTTGGTTTCTTATCCTGTGAAATTGTAATAAACATAATCATTGCCTTCATGGTGAGAACATTGTTAACAGATGGTAGGTTTTCAAAATGTGAATCACTTAAAGTAGGAGACATGGAAAAAGGTAATCAAAATTGGATTCTGCTTAAGACTGAAAAAGAAAGGCCATTTTTACCCTCATGAAATAAATTAACTAAATTAAAGTCTGATACAATACACAAAGTTACTATCTGCCAGGAGCATTTAGGAAAGCATGTAGAAAGGTATGGGAATTCACTTGTCTCTTAATTAGTTAATGGATTTTGAACATTAGTCATTCGGTTTCTATATTTTAATTAATTTAAGTTATTCATATAATGGAATTTCTGAGCATAACAAATTCCTAATAAGCATTTCATCATTTATTCCAGAAGGATTTCAAGTTAATGAGTTCAAGTAATTCAGCTCTGCTTCAGGAAGGAGCTGGTGGGACATGAAAACCAAGTGTGACACTGAAATGGGAGAGCTAAGCAGGAAGTTCTACAGAAAGGAGAGGGACCATCGAGGGGTGAGTCCTCTGGCTACTCCCAGCTAACAGGCAAAATACTGAAAAGAAAGTGACCAGAGTTGTTCAACATTTAGTTTATATAAAACCCATTTTTATCTTTGAGTAATTTTTGAATATTTGTCTTTTAATTATTTTGTTGTAGTTTTACAACTGTGTGTATTTTTTAAACTAATTGTAAGATGCTTGGACTGAGAAATTATTTTCTTTTACTATTGCATTAGTTTCTTATTGTAAGAGTATTGCAATGTCATGCTGTAATTGGTAGTTGGAGTTACCTCTAGCAATGGAATTAAGAATGATGAGGGCAGGGATTTAGCTCAGTGGTGCTGCCACCTGAGATTGATCCCCAGTACCAAAAAAAAAAGAAAAAAGAAAAAAGAAAAAAATGATGAGGCACGAGGCACTTCCCCTTATTCTATGTCCCCTGAGCATTCTTTTTCTTTTTCTTTCTTTCTTTTTTTTTTTTTTTTTGAACTGGGGATTGAACTCTGGATCTTGCACTTGCGAGCAGACTCCGGAACCACAGAGCTAAATCCCCAGCTCCTTCCCTGAGTATTCTTATCTTTGAATTTTTAGCTAATTTCAGACATAGATTATGCTAGGGTACAGAGAATTTCTGTATGTCCTTCATTCAGATTCTTCTAATATTAACATGTTATATGACAATATTAAAGTGTAAAAATCTAAAAGAACATTAGTATAACACTTTGGATAAAGTATAGATCCTATTCAGATTTCATCATCCTTTTTGGTCAAGAATCCCACTTTGCATTTAATTATCAAGTCTCTCTAACCCCCAGCCCCCAATCTCCTGTTTTTCATTATTATAAGTGATCTTGAATTTGAAAAATACAGGTTATTTATTGCACTTCAATTTGGATTTGTCTTATACAGTCTCATGATTAGGTGGAAGTTATACATAAATGGAAAGAATGCAATGCACACAGATGTAATGATTCATTCTAAAAATACATCCTACCAAAGAAAACATGATGTTAATACCTCTTTTCTTCAGTTTTTATTTTTTTAGTATAGGTTTACAATACATAATAATCTCATTCCTCCTGGGGAGTTGGTACATGTGCATAATACATCTCAATTCATTTTGTATCCCTTCTCCTTCCCCTCCCTCCATTTGTTGATCCCCTTCCCACTTGCAAAATTCAATGTCCCTATTTTCTTTCATCTAGCTTTTATTTTGTTTCTTATTTATATTTTGGGTTTCTCATATAAGAGAAACCATGCAATATTTAACTTGTGCGTGATTCATTTAACTTAACATTGTGATCTGAAGGTAAAACCATTTTTCTACAGATGACTCAAGCTTATCCTACTTTATGGCACAATAAAACTCCACTGTACATAAATAACACATTATCTTTATCCATTTGTATGTTGATGGGCATATAGGTACCTTCCAAAATTTAACTATCAGGAATTGGTGGGTTTTTTTCTTTTTTGGGTACCAGGGATTGAACACACGACCTTGCACTGACAAGGCAGGTGCAGTGCCACTGGGCTATAACTTACAAATTATGCTGCTATCAACATGGAAGTACATGAATCACTGTAGCATGTTGTCTTTAAATCTTTCAGGAAGATGCCTAAAAGGTGAACATCTGGGTCAAATGGAATTTCTAGTATAAGTTTTTTGAGGATTTTTCCACACTTATTTCCATAGTGTTTGTAATACTTTACATTCCAACCATCACTGTAAAAAGGCTCTTTTTTTAAGCCCCTGAATTTGACTGTGGTCATTCTTCCTGGAGCAAGATGAAAACTGAGTGTTGTTTTAATTTGTTTATCTCTAAGGACCAGAGATGTTGAAAAATTTTAACTTTTATCTCTTCAGAGGTGAAGGTGGGAAACTCCAAGTTCTTCCACTAGAAAGTCACTAAATTTCCCTTGGAAATTGCTGTATTATTTTGGGGTAGTAACTTTGAAACTTTTCACCTTAAATTTTACCCTCTAATTTTAGCTTTCATTTGATTCTTACTTGTAACAATTACTACTGCACTATTTTGATGACTTTCTATCTTCTTCCCACATATATTAATTAGAATCATTCAATAAGAAAAATTCCCCCTTTTCTCTTATAATGTATTTATATCATAGAAAATAAAATATACTTATGTAATTATTTGGGTCAAAATATGCTATTGTTATTCTTTGCTAAAATAGTGTCTATTTCAATGGGTCTGTTACCAATTTCTGACCCCAAACTGGATCATTTTTTGTTTCAGAAATAAATGGAACCAATGTAAAGACTGAGCCCTGATTGAACAATAAAGGAGACTTTTATTCTTGACCAAGAATAGGAGAAGCAGGAGTTTAAAAATCTACTTCTCCAGTAGTTGTAGGTCAGAAGAGTATAGATACAGGACAAAAGAAACAAGGAGAAAGCATAAGCTAATAAAAAGAAAAGGTATAGTCATTTTTTTTCTTCTGGGAATTTGGACACCACCACTTTCTGTTCCTTTTATGGTTCTTTCTGGTTATTTTTATGGCAGTTGTCAACCATCATGGCAGTGGGGAGTACGTCATTCTACATGCGTAGAGATTATAATAAAGGGTGAGCTTGTCTGGTGGTCACTCTGGCAGCTATCTTGGATCCAGGCAATTTTGGCTAGCCCATTTGAAGAGGAATTTGGCTAATAAACAGCCTGTCCTCAAAGACAAGTAAAATTAAAATGGGGTAGAAATTCAGCTATGTCCAACAGGCAGTATAAGATTGGGATAGAGTAGACAGTTGTCTACCTCTTTAACAACTTTATTTTTTCTTTTTCACATTTTTTGGGCCTTCTTATTTTTTAGCACTACTAGCATATTCTAGATTCTTCTCATATTTTTTTTTTCTTCTCCAAGCCTTGGAATAAACTACATCTCCAACAGTCCTTAATTATTTTTATCATGTAATAGTTTTTACAAATCAAGATCTGGGTACTGTGGTGATCATTGCTTCTGGGATGTTACTACTTCAAAGCTCTTTCTGTAGTCAAGGCTAGGAAATACGTGCACATATAGCCATTCACATGCATAGACAGATACAGAGATAGACAGATGGATAGATAGATAATAGGTAGATACATAAACATCATAAGAATTTTCTCTTGTAATTATTCAAGAATTCTTCCTAATTTTCTTTAATCTATCTGCCATTGATAATTGCTTCTTTTGTTTAGCATTGTACCAGTTCATAAATATTTGCAGTACTTCTCTCTTATAAAAGACACAACTTGATGTCCATAAGGTCTTGTTAACCTACGTGTGGACCTGGATCAGCAGCAACAGCAGCAGTGAATGTGTTAGAAATACAGAATCTCACATTTCACCCTCTAGCAACTGATTTAATATTTGAATTTTAATAAATTTATTCCAGTGATTAGAATGTACATTAGAATATGGGAATTCTAATTTTAAAGAGAAGTTATTTACTCATTTATTATCTTCAACCTTTTTCTTCCACAGAGTAGGCCCATTCAGAGCAAGTTTTGAATGACATACAATGAGTTGACCAATCTCATTTAAATTTCTATGAATGTTGATTTCAGTTTTTTTAAAAAAGACAAGCTCTAAAACAAAGGCCAGTTTAAAGGAGTGTTTAATGGGGTAGTACAAATGTAAATATACTTTTCTAAATACTCTGTGCAAGGCAAACAAAGAACATATCCACAACATGAGGCCCATGAATGTTCAAAGTATCCGTTACAACTCACCCTAACACAGGTGAAAGGCAAGCTTTAATGTTCTATGATTGACATTTGTACTACACAGCTGTCTGCCAGGCCAAATATACTTTTATGTGCCTTAATGTATTAATCAGCTTCCCTGTTGCTGAGACCCAATACTTGACATTCTCTACTTAAATTAGAAGTTTGTTTGGCTCATGGTTTCAGAGAGGCCAGTCCATGGTTAGAAGGCTTCCAGGAAGGAACATCACTGCAGAATGGTATGGCAGAGCAAAGCTGCTTAACTCACGGTGATGAGACCAAAGACAGAGAGGAAGGGGCAAGGGACCAGATACAGTACTCAAGGCCTTGCCACCGTGAGCCATCCAGACGCACTCAAATTATGTTCCACCAAGACCCTGGGGGGATTCTAAAGTTGACCAAATTGACACTCCATGCTAACCACCACACTTGACATGTTACTCTACTAGAATAATATGAGATCACAATAACCTTTAATTAGTAATTATAATCATAATAGTTACTAAAATGTATTAGAAATGTACTAAACATTAAATGTATTCTTTTTTTTAACTCATACAGCTTTATTATGATATAGTACTACTACCTTTATTTTACAGTGAAAGGAGATTGATAGAAGTGAAGTAACTTGTTGAAAGCCTTTAGGCTAGCTCAGCTTTGCCTGATTATAAAGACTCAACTCAACTACTCCAACATGCAGTTGAGAGCTAAGAATACACTTGTAGCTATTCATGCTCATTCTGAAGAAGAAGCATGAAGTCTGTCATGCAACAAGCCTCTTACCAATTCTAACTTTAATCCTTGTCAGCAGTGTATGCCTTGACATATTATTTAGTCAAAATTTTTAAACTAGGGCAACAGATATACCTGCCTGTAGAGAATAATCACTTAAATTATAATATATGCTGAATTAGTAAAGGCTATTATTATTTCTTCCTATTATTATCAATATCATGCTAGGTAGTTATATCTCAAAGCCAAAGTGAAGGACCTTAAAGTAAAATATATATACATGTATATAATTATACATATATATGTATACATATATAATTATACATATACATATATATTTATACATATATATATATATATATATATATATATGAGTTCCAACATGATAAGAGATAAACAAAATCTATCCAATGGAATACCTTCATGGATATTCCCTGGGAATTATTCATTTACCTGCAATAACATAAGAAAACAAGAGAATACATTAATAAGTAAATTTAGTTGTCCTTAAAAATACAAAAGCATTTCGATATAATTCTTAGCCTCAATCCCCACCCAACCTTAATCTTTATTATAATTGTTCATAGATCCAAATTTTATAGGAGGACTCATTTAATAAAAAGTACTATAATCCATATTTACATTTATTTGGTACTCTAACAAAAGTAAACAACTAACTCTTTGATGAGTTAATATATTTCACTTTTTGTTCTAAAGTATAAGTTTGGAAAGGCCAGAGCTATTCCCCGCTGAGTTAGATAGAGGACTATTTAATTGGTGACTGTTTTGAACCTTGACTTGTTTAATATATTATTCATTAAAAACTTCTGAAGTCAAAGAATGTGTTATGCAGGACTCAGCAAGTGTGCGAGATTGTTTGGTTGTTTGAGTAGCTGGCCTTTAGACATGCTGCTCAGTTATTTATAATGTATTAAAAGAAAGAGGAGCATAAATTATATGATATGGTAAAACTAATTGCCAGCCAAATCAGCAAGCTCAAATGAAGAGGAGTATTTTGTTCTAGGATCCATATCTTTACCAACAGTATACCAAACCACAAATGGAACAGTGGGGGCAGAAGACAAGAAAACACAGTGGTGCAAAAAAACTATACAGCAAAGAAAAAAAACAACTTTAATGTGATCTTATTCTTTTCTCAACAAAAAATATAGTTTTGAATGTGAACAGGCCCAACTCTCCAGTGAGAGTTGTGTGAGCACGGTGCCTGACCTCTTCACCAATCAGCCCTGATCAAACTTCTCAGATCCCTAGCTATAAAATGGGGCTTCTTGACACCTACTTTAATATGTTTAACTGTTCAAACGATGCTTTTTCAAAGAAGCGTCCCTGACTTCCTTGGTAAAAATAGTACCTGAATCTTACTTTCTACTCTACTTTCGTTTTCTTCATTACCCTGTGCTCATCATTACCTGATACTATATTTAATAAGCAACATTTGTTGTGTTATTTTCTCTCCCATAAGATGAAATTCAAATGACAGCAGGGATTTTTTTCCCTTTCTACTGTAACCCCAGCATGTATAAATGAATCTGGCATATATAAACTCAATATATGTTGACCATGTCATTGTTACTAAAGATAAACAGATTTATTTCTAAATACAAATGAAATATTTTCTCTTTCATTGAAAATTTCCATTTAGCTTAAAACTGAACTTTTAAACTGATAAAGAATGAGAACAAAGCTATCCATTTTTAGCAACTGTCTTCTACTTACTTTCATTGTATTTTCATTTTAGCAGTAAACACATGTAAAGGGAATATATTGAACTGATATAAATAAACTACCAAAGGCAGCCACCCCTAGGCCATATGCTGAGTTTTATTTGCTTATAAATAACAAAAAATTATAACACTTTACATAAGAATAAAGACCAAAAGTGTAAGCTCATCACTGCAAGGAACGACCTTCCGAATTTCAATAATAGCTATCACTTACAAGGTGTCCACTAGAATCACCACACCATGTCAAATTTTTTACATAATTATCTTATTCCATCTCCCATGAGCACTAGAAGGTGTAGAGAGTTATTGTATGCCTATTATGAATGAGTAAACTGTTGTATTTTGAACTTAAATGATCTTCCCAAGGTCACCAGATAGTGACAGATGTGGGATGCAAATCTGGCTGCCCTGTTCTCTTTTCCCCCATGTTGAACTGAATCCCAGATGCTCATGAATAGTGCATGTCCAGCTTTCAGGGAAAGTAGCTCCAGGGATCTCATGTTATTTTTTACCCTGGCATCCATATAATTCACTTTAATAACTTATCAGTTCAAATTCTTAGGAAAAATAAATAATTGGCTTAGTTGTCAGCTTTTGGATGAATAAACTGTGGCTTGTGGTTCAGGGACATTAACTACAGGCATGACATTTGTACGTTAATTCTTATGCTACAAAGCTTTGCATAGATAAAAGATAAATGTTGTAAGCCAAACAGAAATCAAGAATTATTTAATGTATGAGGTTTCATATATTAGGGATGTGGTATATAGATTTGGAAAAAGGAGAAAAATGGATTCTGTTTAATTTGTGACAATCTTGTGTAATACATATTATTATTCATATTTTTCAGATAAGAAAACTGAGGACAGGTAGATTGATTAACTCTCAATATTAAGGTGCTAAATGTCAAAGTTAACTTTAACACATATGAACTGGTTCCAAAGTTTGTCCTTTATCTACTATAAGTTTTGCCTTTTGTTTGGCTCAAATTTGTATCAGAATAAATAAAAAAGAACATAAAACTGTAGGATTTATGAGAAAATTTTAATTTATTCTTGTGGCCAGTAGGATAAAAATGCAGGAGGCATATAAAGTTTTAAAGAATTTTTCTCTTATTTGTCAAAAAAATTCAAAATACTTTTAAAGTAGAAAATTACATACTTCTCAAACGGCACATTAGTGTGACTTAGGTCCAGTTGATAATTTGAAGGTATCACAAAAAGGATTGAGAGAGGTTAATGGCATGAAAAGAAAAACTTTAGATCAGTTAAATTTTGTGCTGTTTGACCAAGGAAGGATTCATGAATTGGGCAGCATGCAGAACCACTGGAGAGCTCAGCTACAAATGTGGGCAGGGAATATTTATAAACAGAAAGCAGAAGTGACAATACAAAACAGCTTGACTGCTTATAGCTCTGCCTTATTTAGGCATGGTTTTATTAGTTGGCGACCAATGATTGGCTGAAGCTCAACTGCAGTGATTGGTTATGACTCGCCTATTTGTTATACAAAGTACTCCTAATTTAGAAACTCATTTCCTTTAAGATAGGTTGCAGTTTGTTATGAAGAAACTCAAATTACAGAAGCAGCCTCACACCAAAGTTAAAGTGGGAAAATCTTAAGAGACTATAACACATACTGTTCATTTAATGTGTATTCCTGTCTGAGAGACTGGAATGATTTGAATTTGGTTATATCAATAAACTTACTGAATATTAATTTGATATAGGGATATCATCTATTTTTAAGAAACATTTTAATGAGAGCAGAATGAAATTAATCACTTTTCTCTTAAGAACTGAATCAATTAAAATAGACATTAGAAAAACATGGGGATAAAACTAGCAACTGTATTTCTAGAAGAACCTTATTTCATAAAATATCAAACCTCAGGTGGAAATTATCCTCCCTACTCCTCCATTTTACTTTTAATTGTTCATCCAGTCATGGATAGCTGCTGAACATGAGCCAACGCTGGACTCTCCTATACGTCATCTAAGCACACAAAAGAAAAGAAAGTCTTTTCACATGTTTTACAAGAAAAATCTTTTAAAAATCACTTACCCACTGATGATGATATTTTCTGTTTCCACCAATAATATGAGCAAGAGAAACACATTTAGAAGGGGAAAGATGGTTGGAGTACTGATTGTCAATGACTCTCCGTGAAAGGAAGTCACTATTCAATGTCCTATACAGAGACAGTTTAGTAATATTTCTGTGCATTTATCCTTTCTTTACTCTTCCATTCATCTATCTACAACTATGCATTAATGAATTGATATATCTATCTAGTTATCCAGCTATCTTATCGACTATCTTTCATCTAACAGCCTAAAAACAATGCATGGATGGATGTTTTTAAATATCACACCCATTCTTGTAATGTAGAACTATTAAAACTATATATCAAAAGTACTGTACTGGTCAGCTTTCTAGTTGCTGAAACAAAATACCTGATACCCCAAACTTAAAGGAAGAGAGGTTTACTTGGCTCACAGTTTTAGAGGTTTCAGTTCATGCTTGCCTAGTTCCCAGGCAGGAAACACTATGGAGAAAGGGTATGGTAGACCAAAGATGCTTGGTTCTTGGCAGCCAGTAATCAAAGCACAAGAGGAGAGTGCCAAAGGCATAGCCCCAGTGACCCACCTTCCTCCAACTGGGCCTCATCTCCTAACAGCACATTCATCTAAGAACATGAGTGGATTCATCCACTGGTAATCATGGCATCTCCATGATCCTGTCACCTTTCCAGGAGTCTCATAGTCCAGTCAAACTGACAAATAAGTTTAACTATCATAACTACTACCTATAAGTATGTATAAGGAGAAAAATATAAAAAGTGAACATTCAAGGTCCAAATCTCAGAAATTTCCAACCGCCATTAGTAAACTATAAAAAATTGAACCTGTGGTCACTCAGAAAAGGTGTAAATTTTTCCAGGTACCATGTTTATTAAGTAATTTACAAACTTCATTTAGAAGTGAAAATAGTCTGTCTTAGGAAAAAGGAGGACATGGCAAAGTAATTAGTCTATAATGGGCACTCTGTAAGATCCCCAGACTCCCTTCAAATAAATATTTTTCATACCATATAAATAACTATTGGTACAAGTCTTTTCAATTATAAAAATATGTGAGGCACAAGTTAGACCCAGTTAGGTGGGATAGATGCTCTGTCCAGTGTCACAGGACACCTCTGTGTTGCATTTAAATTCATCTAATGGATTTGCAACCCACGTAATGGATTTCATTTGAAATCTATTTTAAAGACCAAAGCTAAGTCTTTTTACCTCATAAGTAACACACCACTATTCTCCTTCAACTGAGTAATAAAGTATGGGTGAAGAGCAAAAATGCCCAAGGATATAGAACTAGAAACTTTCATTGTTGCTACTGTAGCCCAGGATATATTAAATTCTCTTTTTGTGATAATGCTGCTCACCTTTCCTTCTCCTACCCCACAGCCCCAACCCTACTTGTACCCAGATCTGAATTTAATAATCAAGCTTTCTTGTTGAATTTTGAACATTAATATTTTCTGGACTCCCGGGAATATTTTAAAGATTTCAGGAGTAAAAATCTTGTTTTTCTCTTGCTCCTCAGTGAGCTATATAGCAGAAAGAGTATATTTTTTCTGATTTTATTCAAAAATTTCACCAAAACCCCTACAGCATGTCTGTATTCTTGATTCTTTCTGAGAAGTATGGTCAAGAATTTACAATCCCATAACTTCACAATTAAAGCAGAGAAAACTAGACCTTAAAATATGGTGACCTTCAATTTGTATAGGATGATGCTTCAGGACTGGGCTTTAGATTCATCCAAAAACTTTTATTAGAACACAATTAACACTTGCCCAAGCACAATATCTGGAACTTCTGTTTGTGCAAATCTAAAATCACAGCAAAGTTATGCTTAATTTGGAAAAAGCTGCCCAGTATGACTACCATACAAACCTCTGTTTGGAAACTCCTATTGTACAAACCATGACTTATTCATGAATTAGAGCAGATCATCAGAAAGAAACACATTGTAGTTATTGCAGCTGGGTTTTTTTTGGATAAATCATAAAAGCCATTGCCCTATATATCAGCGTTTCACCATGAATAAATTCTTTCCTGTCCATTACTGTTCTACTTAATTTCTAGGATTTTGTTGTCTGTTGTTCCATTACAGATACTCTTCAAGATCAGTTCGAGAGGGCATGATGCTCTTTCCTGCAAAGCACTGTAAGACGAATGCATTTCTTCAACCAACAGATCTTTAATGAGTATTGCATTTTCAGAGCCCTGGATTGGCATGCTGTTAGCGGCCTCCATCTGCTGCTGTTCTCTGAGATAGCATAACCTCTGTCACTTCATAGTGAGCTCCATATGCCCTGAAAGCATTTTCTCCTTAAACCCTATTCATTGTGATTCAAATGAATCCATGATTCCTTTCTTAACTGTTCCTTAAGGGATTCTGGGCGGAATCCTTCTTCATTCTGCCAAACTTTCTCACTGCATCATGGTTAGCCTTCCTGCTTTGTCCATTAAATGTCACCAGTGAGTTGATAAACCAAAATGTCCTCACATTTTTAAAGCCACTTAATAAGGCAGCTTCACTGAAATTCAGAACCATTGTGTGTGAAGCTAAGGGACTTGGATATCCCATAAAAATCTTTTTTATGTCTCTATAGAAGGCACAGAGACAGGCACCCATTGGAAATGGATCCAAGATGATTCCTGGGAACTACATCCTTCTGATATTTTAATTCTCTAAGATCATATTCATGAGTTGTATACAATTGATAAAAATTTGTCAACATGCTTTCTATTTTAATAATGGTCTTTTAAAAAGGATTTTGCCTTAGGTACAAGTCTTTATTAAATAATAGAAAGTGATATAGGCTGAAGAAGAAAATTTAAATTAGAAAAGATATAAAACATGGACATTCAAAGGAAATAAACCAATTCCTACAAACATTCTGTTTTATGAACACCTTTTAAAAAAACAAGGAAACAATCTTTAAGAAAATATTATTTGTAATACCTGGGCACTTGTGATCTTAGCCTGTGTATTATTTAACTTATTCACCATGGTTTCAAAGTTTTACTTTGGTTTCTACCAAAGCTCTGCTTCAAGCAGTTCAATTGTTGTATTGTGATTTCAGTGAGAAACTCCTGAAAAAGAATGCAATTAAGTGTTTGATGAAGGAATCTGTTAATTGCATTGCAGACAACAATTCTGAGTGAGCAATTTTTCTTTATCCCCAGAACGATCACCACATCCTGGAATCACATTCTTCCTATGAAGGGGATCGCCTTGCATTTTTCTAAATCTTCCTGATAACATCTCAAAGTGATGGAGAAAGAACTAGTATAAAAATTAGAAGGACAATTTTACTTCTGCTTTTTAAACCTTAAGCAACTAATTGACTTTTTGGGCAAATGGATTTTCTTTTCTCTTAAACAGTATCTCACAGCAACACATTTTCATCATTACTCCTGAGAAGGAGACTTTTCAGACATTTGTACATTCTCCATCTTGGACCAACTTAATCAGATTTTCAAAAATTGTGCACTAGAGAGGCAGGCACATTAAAATTCCACAGGGGTTTCTGGCCTGCACCCCTGGTTCAGAAAACCATATTGTAAGACTGATACACAAAGTTTCGTATGTCTCAGAATCAGCTAAAGATACTGGAAGGTTGCAAATCCCTTAATATCAGGCTCAGAGCTTCTGACTCAGTAGTTTAGAAGGAAGCCCAAGAATGGTTGGGACAATCTTAGGACAGCATTAGTCTAAGAGCTTGTAACTCAAAGTGAGGTCATGTTCAATATAATAATTCAAGAGATTATTAGGGTTGCAGAGTTACAGGCCCCACCCAGACCTAGTAAATCAGAGTCCTCTTTTTAACAAGCTCTTGAATTGATTCATATACACACTAAAATTAAAGAAATAGACCAAGATTTTATGAATTCCCAATTATATAGATTTTGATAGTAAACCATGCAGACTGTTCAATAATGTTATATATTCTAAGAGTGTACAACAAAAGCAGTAATTAACTTTTAACTTTTAACATGCTTAAAGTCAAAATTAACATTTATTAAAATATCATAAAATCTTAGTTACTTTTATTTTACCTCACCAACATTGCCTGATCTTCAATAACATTGCCTGATATTTCACTATAATTTACTTTTATCTTGAAATTCTTAAAACTATTTCTTTCATAACTTGGCTTTTGGTACACATAGGGTTCTACTTAAATGACTCATTCTCTCTCATTGTTCCTGCTGTGCCTTACAGTACATCTATATTTTATGTTGGGCCTTTTATCCTTTCTCTGTCTACTTCCTGCTGGGGTGTTTAGGGAGATGAGTCCATAAAATTGGTATATATAAGATATTAACAAGAAACTGTCCAATAGCAAACATTTTAAAATATTTTAATCAGCAAAGGATTCTCTTTCTTCTGCCTTCTGCTTCCTATTCTAAGAATAACATTTTCTAAATTTCTCAAAAAGTGAATGTGTATAGTGCTATGTTAAACCTGATGTTCTTTGTTGTATCTGACTAGTTATCACTTTTAGCTGAGTTCCTAGAGTACTTATTGTAATTCTGGCACAGGATTTCAGTGGAGTTGAGCTATCACAAAATAGATAGACCAATGCTCAGAGCTGAAATCTTACAGGAATATTTCAACATTGATTTTGTGATTCTTGCCAAGTTGGACCAAAATGAAATGAGTTAAGAAAGCAAACAATGTTTAGAGAAAGAGCTTTCCTCAAATCTCTGCCCTCAACACCTCACTTACCTCACCTTTATCTTGCTTCCGATCTCTTGTGTTAGTTTTCTGGTACTGTATAACAAATTATCCCAAATCTTAATAGTTAAACAACTCACATTTCTTATTAAAAAGTAAATCAGAAGGTTTTTTTACAAAAGTAAATCAGGAATCTGGGTTCAGGTTAGCTTGGTCTTGCATCTCATGGTGTCTTATAAGCCTGACATTAAGTTATTAGCCAGGGACCATGGTTATCTAAAGTCTTGAGTAGGGGACAGTGTGTTTCCAAACTCACTCATGGTTGTTGGCAGAATTCAGTTGCTCCAGACTCTTGAGCATAGCCCTTCCATTCAGTGCTGGTAATGAGCAGGCAGGCAGTCTCACACGGTTCTTACCTCCATGTACAGAAGGCCACTTCATCAGAGCAAAGGAATAAAACCAAAGAGGAAGAGAGTGAGGGCAAGCAAAATGGAAGTCACAGTCTTTTATAGCTCAATATGAACAGTGAATCATATCCCTTTGGTTATAATCTATTGGTTAGAAGCAAGCCTGCAGTGAATGTATCACTGGTAGTCATGTCAGAAGGTTCTTCACATCTCCCTTACACCTCTTAGGCAGCTACCGGTTCTTGTGGTGATGGTAGTGATGGCTGTGGTTCTTTTCCTCTTTCTCCTCCATCTCTTCCTCCTCCTGTTTTTTTTTTTTTTTTTTTTTTTTTGCTTCTTCTTCATCATTTTTCTCTTTTCGCTCATCTTCTTCTTATTCAAAAATTATCATTCTTTTTGTCAAACTGGAATACTATGCTTCTTAAAGAAGTATGCAGTAAAAGGCTTTCTTTATTTTATTATATAAATGTGCAATACCTGAAAGATCACTAAACTATCTAAGGTATTTGAAGAAAGGGCAAACAGACCCCGACCACTGGATCCTGGCCTCGCTTTATCAGGTAGGATGTGCAGTTGTGAGGACCTGAATGAAGACTCAGTGCTATTGTGTAGTGAACTCCTATTGCACATAAAAATTTCACAGGGCATCCTCAGACAAGGCCATCTTGTCCCCAAACAGAGCAAGCTAAAAAGACTCTGTCCAAACTACAAAATGATGCACTCACTAGTCCTCTATTCTGTATGATTATGAGTGCTTGCTGATTCTTCACCAATTCCAGCTGTAGCTCTGCCTCATCTTCTCACTTTCCAAATAAGAATTACTATGATTTCTAATCATAGAATCACCCTAATTTCCCATACAACCTAGTACAAAGCCCCAGTTACTTAAACCACCTTCAAATCACCTAATCCAAGTCCAAATCCTACAAAATATCCTTTCTAATGTATTCTTATTGAGATGCTCCATGGATTTCCATGGTGTGCATTCACTCTCATGTCCACAAATCAGTAAGTGAGCTTACTTCGACTGCAAGTAATTCTGGTGATCTTTGGCCGGAAAGCACTGGCATTAAGAATAATATAAGCATCATGGACTATTTCAGAAGAATTTATTTGCCGTAATATGATAATCTTGTTTATTTTATTATCTTTTATTAAGCTTGATTTAGCTCAAGAAAATAAAGATAGCATCATTTTCATTCTGAACATTAACAATTACCAGTGCAATTATTTACATACAAGATGACCAAAAATTGCATATTTTTGTTAATTTTTATAAGATAATATAACAGAAAATATAAAAATGACAATTGTATCAAATTGGTTCAATAATTTTTCTGTGCATATCTTTAAACATTCAATGCACAATGCCACATTACACTCTGGACAGTAGTACCTCATCCCTTTCCAAATACTTTTTGCATTTTTGACTCAACACACTTTACAGTGTCATAGTGGCCTTTCCTTTTTACCTTTGGGTGGTATAATTTCAATAAAATGTCTACCCACTAAACATAATGACAATTGATGTCCTGGTTGGCATTTCACTAACCATTTTTGCATTTTTTAATTATTTGGTCTATTAGACCTAATCTAAATTGTAAATGACTTTTTGAACCCTCTTATTTTACATAAATAACAAACAAGTTTTTTATTGTTTGGTCCAGAAGGTGAATAAATATTTTATAATATTTTTCCTCATGTTTTTATTACAGGATAGCTTGTTAGATATTGGTCATCTCTGTCAACACCACCCATAGAATTATTATAATCATTAACCACTATTGGAATTTTTGTTTCATTTCTTCTTTCAAGTTCTATCATTTCTGTCTTTTGAATAGTTGACAATAAGGAGACATCTTTTGTGTCTTTCCATTTCATAACACAGACTTTTTTCTATGATATGCTAACATTTCTCCCTTTTTTCAGTTTTTTTCTTTTACAGAGCTTTTGGCACTTCCTATTCAGTCTCGGGGTCCAAATGTGCCTGTTTTGTATTGTTAAAGAATATCACTGGGTTCTGGAAAAGTATAAAAATTATATCTAATGTATTTATTTTAAGTATTTTTATAGATTATAGCATAAATTTATGGGTTTTTTTTTTTACAAAAATACCATGAATTAGTAAAAGAAAATAACCTGAACTTATTTTTAGATTACACTAGAAATAAACATCTAAGGTGAAAACAACATTCTAAATAAAAATGTATGCAAAAAATAGTTGATATAAAACAAATAGATATGTATTTCATGTAAATGAGAATCAATCAACTGGTTGAAATGACACCTTCCCAGGGCATGGGGCATAATCAGTAGGTAAACAAAGACACTGCCCAAGCAACCAATTGATGCTCCGCTCAGGGTAAACTGTTAAGTGGTTAAACCATTATGTTATGCGAGGAGCAGGGACTAACCTCATTCTTTCTTTTTGTCCGACCCCTTCAAATGTCCCATGCCCAAACACACACACACACATACACACAAACACACACACGCAATATGAGCATGACATTGATAGGCAATACCTGACATCTACTTCCCTCAGAAGTCAGGAAAAGTTTCTCAAATACTGAGTTTGGCCTATTTTCTCCCAAAGCACCATAAGTGATGGTCTCCAACTATGCACTTAGTAGTTGTGATGGAGTCTAACTTCCCCAGGTTTGAAGTCCATTCTTGATAGAAGTCAACGTTTCATTTCTAAGTTATCATTACATGTACTTTCTTTAAAAACTAAATTCTATAAAACTAAATTTCATGGCCATGATTATGTGTCTCTGAGCCTTAAGTCAGTCATAAGTAAGGAATGAAAGTTGGCATAACAAAGGACTTATATTGATGTAAAGGAGCTCGTTTTCATTAATATAGGATTGAATATAAATTGACATCACCATCACTAGGCATACAGATAATTAAAGGAAAGCATAACACTGCCATTTTCTAATGACACTGGATGTTAGTCATTTTCAATTGCATTAAATCATATCGAATTTTTTAAATTATTAAATAATTATTCAGAATATGAGTAGGTGATTCCTGCAATTTGTCTTGGTATCAAAAATGAATTGGACCTATGACTTAATAATTTTGTGTTGAGTTATTCTTACAAGCTTATTTTATTTAATTTATTTTTATAAATGTTAAATATCTTACAGTAGGATTAAATATACCTTGTACTTTTATTTATACTTTTAGAAAAAAAAGTTTTTAAGAAGAAATAAAAATTGTACAGCAAAGAAATACAAAAGAAGAAAAAAATGCTATGCTTAGAACACAACCAGAAACACAATACCATTTCTCTATACAGACATCGGCAATGTTTCACACAGAAATTTAATTTTTTGTATTAGCACAATTGCTTGCTTGTTTTTGGTTTTGTCTTCTGGGTTTTTTTTTTCTTTTTAAATTACAGACATAACCTATCTTCCTTCAATTACATTATTAGAGGATTGAAGATGTATATAAAATACGTAACCAATTAGAATGATAACAAAATGTTGGCCATATCATTTCGGGATACATAATAATTGGTGGAGGAAAAGGAAAATTCAATTTGTTTACTGCACTGTAGGAAGAATGCTCTTCTAAATATTATGATCAAAAGTAAGCATATTTTTATAGTCAGGATTTGAAAATGAAAGAGGATTGAAGGATTTCATGCATGTAAATTTGATTAGATATTGGCACAAGAAACTAGTGAAGAAAAAGGGATGGATTAGTATCTAAAAATCATCAGGAAAGCTTCTCTAGTAGGCTCAAATTTAATAAGACAATGTAGAAAAAAATAGGTGGAGAAAAAGATGTATAATTTAGGACAAATATAGAAGAGGCACAGATGTCTTTGAGTGGTTTCTAGAAATAGAAATCCTAGAATAAATTGAGGTTTGTAAAATAAAAAGGTAAAGGCAAGAAAATGGTATTCTTTTCCTTTTGTTTGGAGAAATAAAGGAAGGGGATGTACTCTTTGCCTGTCACAGAGGGCCAGGATGGACAAGGAGCACCTCAGATTTTGTTTTTATCTTTCTCTCCATTTGAACAGCATGATTTTCAGATCAAGAAGTTTAGAGAGAACTTTGGAGCAAAAGAAGAGTTTCTGAGAATAAGTAGTTGGTAGCAGGAGCTCCTGCATTGCTAGGGCTAGTGATGAACCCTTAAAAGCTTTAGAATGTATTTTATCATTCATGCCATGTTTCATATTTAAAACATTTTTCTTTAACAATCTAATGATGGTTATTTTATCACCTGAAGCAAAAATCTCTCTGTTTTATGGCTACATTAAGGTATTTAGTTGAGGACATTTTTTTGTACATTACTTTGGTAATTTATCAAATTAATAATATTTCCTAGCCTATAATAGTTTATTTATACAGTTATAGTAGTTTATTCTTCCTGCCTGAAAAGTCTCTACCTTTTATTAAAAATGGTAATTTCCTAGTCAATTCACTTTGGATTTCACATAGATCAGTTTTATAAGCCAGTATAATCCACATATACCTTCTCTTAAATATAAACAGTGTAAGTGAAACATCACATTTGAGTTTTCATATAAAATCATTCTTCAGTAGGCTGAGTCAAATTTATTTTTATTACACTTTTGGTTCTTGTGCACAAACTGACATTTGAATATGATACATTCAAATATATTCTATATTTTCCATTCCGTACAACACAGATAAATTATAAACCACCAGCCCCAGACCATTTCTTCTTTGAAATGGTCCATATTTGGTAGTAAGGAGTGCAAAAAAGTAAAGTTGTGGCTGAAAAAGAAGCAGATAAATGCTGGGTTATGATGGGTTGGCTAGGGAAGACAAAGAACCTGAAGTGAGAAGTAAGAGGCTATAACCAGGTTAATGAAACAATTGAATGTTGTCGAAGGTTCTACTTTTGAGTAAGTGAAAGGTAGAATTTTGAGACCAAGGGCATTTTATTAAAACAAAAGCATCCTGAAGGGAGAACATGAGGGAAGAGGGAGAGGGAGATGCAGTAAGTAGCCAGGCTGCCCAGCACTTGTGAGAGACCACGATGAAAACTCATGTGGCACACGGCCCGGGACCAACTCAGACTATTTTCTACAGGTAGGATAACGACTCAATGACACAGATAGGAATTACAGATGTAGTTTTCTGTGCATGAGGGTGAGGGACACCATCAAAGCCACCTCCTGTCCACTGTCCCTGGTTCTCTCCATGTGGCCTTTTGGAGGCTCTGACCTTCATCCTTACACGACACAAAGTCTCTCATTAGAAGAGCATCAAATATGAACAGATTGAATCTCGACTTTGCAAAGGAAGAAATTTTGAGGAAGAAAAAATACCCAAAGAAGAAAAGAAAACATACTTAATTGCTCATGGAGACAAAATTTATCTAAATTTCCTGTGCAATTCTTACCTTCTTTTTTCTATACATTTCTTGTATAATTTAAAATGATTTTTACAGATTGGAGAATTAAAGAAAACTGTAATTACTTTTTCTCCAAATGTATTATGAGCATTTATTGGCCATTTCATCTTTCTGTAAAGCAGGAATTTAATATAATGCTCACATACTGTTTCATAAATTAATAATAACGATGATAGTAATGAAAGCAGCAGTGCTAAAAGTGCTATTTACAGCAGTAGAAGGGACAGTAGCAATTATGGCAATGCTTGCATCAAATCCAAATAGATTTTGTAATTTACTCTGTGAAAGATATTTTTACCTACCTTCTATATTACCTTATTTAACTCTTCAATGTTACATTATGTCATTTATGGTTTTCCTTTGATATCCATGGAAATTGGTTGCAGAATATCCCATGATGCTCGTCTTTTATAAAAAATAATGTAGTATTTCTATATAATCTCTATACATTCTCCTAAATACTTAAAATCATTTCTAGATTGCCTATAATGCCTAGTATAATGTAAATGGTATGAATAGTTGTGTTGTTTAGGAAATAATGACAAGGAAAAAAACCTGTACATGTTCAGTACAGATACAGTTTTTTCCAAATGTTTTTGATCTGTAATTCATTCTGTGCATGTAGAACCTATGGATAAGGAGGTACCATGATAGTCTATAGGTGAAGAAGCAGACATTTAGAAGCTAATAAATTTGCCCACTTAGATGTACAACATATGAACCATGAATGCAGTCTGTTACACATGTGCCAGTGCCTGTCCCCAACCCTGGCCTTGGGAATAAGAAACCCTGGGGGTCAGTTCCAGGATTCTGTATCCTCAAAAAGCTCTACTGGTGATTCTAAAACTCTTCCCATGTGAGGAGCCATTTTGGCAAAAACTTTAGCAGATTTACCAAAGATTTGAACCTGGTTTATCTGATTAAAAAGTTTGTACTCTTAGCTAGCAAATTTTGTTGCATCTCACAGTGTGGATTACCCTGCCATTTCTCCAGTCTCATATTTTGATGCATTTAGAGTGTTGGTATGTTTATTATGCTGAAAGCAAAACTGAAACACAATAACAATTTTGAAGAGGCTTTATTAGAGCTAACGCTGCAGCATAATGGGGAAAGCTCATGGGCTGCACCTAGTAATGGAATGGGGAGGTTGCTTATGCAGGAAAAATAGCAGAATCACATGTAGACAATGTCAAAATTTTTATTTGGTCATAGGTAGGAGAGGGACCCCTCAAGTATCTTGCTGAGGAGGGCTGCAGAGCAGTGGAATAATCTAGAGATGATATAGGGAAGAGTCATCCAGAGAGACTGCGGAAAGGAGACATCTAGGCTAGGTCCATACTGCAGCTTGTAGAAGTCAAAGTAAATGTCTCCTAGAGTGGCTGTGGGATGCCCAATGTAACTGGACTGCCCGCAAGATATTTAGGGATCTAGAGAAAAATAAAAAGTGCCTCTTTGGGAGAGTCAGGCCCTTCTTTCCTCTCTCAGAAAGACCTGAAATAAGTGAGGGTGGATGCTTAGAGATTTCCATGCTCAATTTAATGTATAGCATAAATAAAAATATTTGAGAGCTATTTTAGCTCCTTACCCCTCAGCAACACACTTATCCTTCGCATTATTCCTAGGCAGTTTAATCCTGGCACTGGCCCTACTCAGCCCTAGTTTTTCTGAGGAACTTAGTTTTTTCCTTGCCTAACTTGCAGTCAAAACACATTTTTAATTTTTTTGGTAACTTTCATAACTGTTTTTCTAATAAAAGGGTATAAAATTCCTTCTTCAGCTGGAATAAAGTCTCATGTAATATTAAATGTAATACACTATGTTCTTCATTAATTGCAAATTTTGGAATATTATTATTATTTATTAAAAAATAAAATCAAATACATTTTGTTTTCTCTGGATTCAGTCTTGATAAATTATTGACATTTAATTCTTGACCTAAAATTGTCTGGAAAGTGAACCATTTGGATGAGCTGAGACCTATATAACCAAAGTTTTATACTCAAAATATATCTCATCTAAAATTGGCCTTAATGCTTAAAACTATATTCCTCTAATAGTTTCTACATGACTGATTATTGTAAGTGAGAAGAGAAAAAGTAGAGATTTTGCAATATATGTGTTGTAAGACCTTAAGGATAATTTCTTTAGTTTTGTCCATTAGTAAGATCATTTTAAAGATTTTCTTAGCTTTATATTACATATTCAAGCAAATTTTCCACTTCCAATTTTAATATCAAGAAAGAAAAGTGAAGCTAAACGTCTTCTGCAGCAATGAACTTTTCAAGCATCTGTCTAGAGTCAGATTACTTACACAACATTAAAAGTGTGCTGGCTAAACTGTGTTGGAGATTTTTTCTCCTCTTATTAAATATGTTTGAAAAAAAGATCTTGAGCAGAAATCTATGTGCATGCAAAAGCATTTATTAAAGTTAATAGCACCTGCATAGGATGTTTATGATAGTGCCAGAGGAAAGGCAAATAATAAAACAAATTCATATTTTTATATTAATTTTCTTATTTGGAAAGAAACATTTCTAGCATTCTTATTATACAGTGGAGTAAAAGATAAGAAATGGGATTTGAAAACAATACCCTTAAACTTATATCTTTCCACTCCTCATTATTACCTGTGTGACTTTGAAGAAGTTGTATTTACCTATCTGAGTCAAAATATTTTCTTTCAGGAATAGCTTTAATAATAACTATCTTGCAGAGTTACTATGAAGATGAGAATTAAGATATACATCTAACAGGGCCAGGAATTTAGCGCAGTGGTTCCGCTGCCTGCTTTGAAAGCGCAAGGTCCCACATTCGATCCCCGGTACAAAAAAAAAAAAAAAAAAAAAAAGATATAGGTCTAACATAACTCAGTAATCAGTGAATGGTAACAGCTTTATTTTACAAAGAAGAAAAATACCTCATTGCAAAATAGGTATTTAAAAAAATAATTATTCCGCTTTCCAAAAGAATACTTCACTTGGGTGAAAGTTTTATTTTTCAGCAATAAAACTGACATGATGACACAATAGTCTTAGAATCTTATAAGATATTAAATAATGAATGCAAAGTGTTTATAACTGTGTCTGATAATAGCATATAGTCAATAAGTGATTACTGTCATTAATGTTATTACTAGTCTATACAGGCTTCCTTTTCAACAATAAACTCCATTACTAAAGATGGTTGAATTTGAATATAAATCACTCAGTAGAGAGTTTTATAGGCAGGATTTCTTAAAGTTCTGAGGCAATCTTCAGCTTTCAGGAGGGGATGATTGTAGATGATTTAAGAAGAATAAAAATTAAGGAAGATCAATGAATGAGATTATGAGGAATTTTAAGTTAATTTCCAAGAATTTAATTTCCAACATTTATAAAACCAGAACTAAAAACCATTGAAAAATAAATGTCCAGTGTTGAGAAAAGGTATGAGATCGGAGATATAAGTCAATATAGACTTTTCCTTTCTTTAAAGATACAATAAAAAAGAGAATAGGATGAAAAAAATTAAAACAAAGTTTTTGTAAATTAGGAAATGAAGAGGTGTTGAAGGAGGTGGAGAGGTTTGGGGAAAAAAGAAGAATCAAGATGTATCATGCACAAGTACAAACTCCCTGATGAATGTGATCATTGTGTATATCTAAAAATGTACCAATAAAATTAATTTTTAAAAAGATACATTTCACAGAGAAACAAAACAAGACTATAGGAAATATGAAAAAATCACAATTGTTAATTCAGAAGTGAATAATAAAATGTTTTGCTTTTTTATAATATTGTTTTTCAATTTCTCAAGATTTTTTAAAGGTATTAAAACTTTAAAAGAAGAAGAAAAGGTAGGCACACGGTGATGACTAGGACCCAAGAAATGGCTGCAGTGTCACAAGAATGCTCTTGGATCAGAGGCAAAAATTAGTGTTGGGAAGACAGGGGCAGGCTGTTTCCACAGCAGAAAGGAGGATCCTGTGTTCTCAAAACCTGCCTGCTCCCAGCAGCTGGCTAAATCTGCTCAGAGCCCCTGTCTTTGCGTATCACTGGCAGCATCATTTTAAATACACCTATCATTAGGGAACCAGTTCACAGAGGTGACAGCGTAAGGGAAATCATCCCTCTCTGCTCTCATGTTCTGGAGCTCTTCAAATAAAGAGGTCAGTTTAAGGTCCCTTTGATGACAGCTTCGTTGCTTCATCAATTGTAAGTTGCCTTCCTGAATTCTGCAGGGGAAATAAAACTCCCATCTGCCAGGTCTGACCCTAACCTTTCCTCTGAGGAGTTTTCTTTGGAAGGTACCACGCTCTAAAGATTGCTCTGAATTTGACATAAACAAGGTACAGAATGTTTGTCTAAGCAAATCCATTTTTCATATTAGGATATGTACACCCTACTCCTGCCCTTCTCTGTGGGTTTCAGTGTGTTGTTAATTGTTGCTTTCCTTTATTTTAGCAAACAAAATTCATATATTTATGCTGTTTCATTGTTTTAGCAGCTAGCATAGATTTTGTGCTATACCAAAATTCAACATTGTTTCATGTACATGTCATTTTTGTATAGAAATAATTGATATGAGATAGTTGTTCAATAAAGTAATCCTAGGCCACCTATCTATTCCTATTTCTATTGCCTTCCTGGAGGTTTGGAAAGGAAACTGACCTTTGGAATTTAGGTATTTTTAGTTTCATTAGTGGCTTACCAAGACTGGCTATCAAAAGCATCTATATTTTTTCCTTACAGACAAAAGAGGACTAATAGATACTTCTTTTCAGCATATGAACAAGAACTGCTGACATGTTTTGCTTAAGGAAATTTAATATATAAGATAATTGACTTCAAATACATATCAAAAACTGCTTATACTGTATGTTCTTGAGGAATGTATAGTGAGTTATAGGTAGGTACTGATCAACTAATAAGTATGATACATACTTATAGATAGTAGATATAAATACATATATTCACAGATAGAAATAAGCTTAATATGTTAATACACTTGATTGATGAAATTTGGTTTATATATGTGTTCTATGAAAACATTTATTTCACAAAGTAAGAAAAATATGCATCAAGTATATTTTCTGCTATAACAATCTTGTGTCCTCAGCAGGAAGCATTCCTACCAAAAACCAATACTTAGTTTCAGCACAGCCTTTTAGGAATATTAACAAGTTTGGACATGGCATCCCAACAAAGATAATTAACACCTACACTCTATTCTAAAATTATTTTTAGATGTTGAAAAATAACATGATATTGTGTGAGCTGACAGAATATAATTTCAAACTGATGTGAGTTTGTTCAAGAAGATTTGACTTTATTAAAAACTATTTTTAATTGATTTTTACCATACTTGTAGAGAATTCTAAATTAATTAAAATACTTTAATACTCAGACAGATCCTAATCATTTTATAATCATTTTCTCTTTCCCTAGTGCTGAATACAGCAGATGATCCTAAACATTTTTCCTCTGAGAATACAAGGATTTTTACATTTTCCTTATTCTACACATTACATAAGAAGACAGCTGCCCATATTTACTTCTAACACATTGATTTCTTGTCTTATAGTTTTGATGTTAGCTTTTTAATGGCAATGAAAGGGCTGAATGCTTTTCAAATATACTTCTCTAAGAATGTATTTAGGGCTTCCCACCAATTTCCCCAGTTCATCATCAATTTTGTAATGAATTGATACTGAAAAAAGTGTCCTCTTTTTATTTCTGACATTACAACCTTGTAAGGAGATTATAGATTACATTGTCATTGATATACAAGGAAGGCCAGAAAATAAGAAAGACACTGAGAGACAAGATTAGGAAAGTCTCACTTAAACTCACATTTTTCCAATTGTGATGGTATATAAGATTAGCAAAGGAATATATAAGTACTATTGGAAAAATTCAGAGAGTAAGATGATAATTCTTTTATAGTAGGATAAAAAAGTATGAATTTCAAAGCAGAAAGAAAATGGTAAAATATGTATTGTTAGGCAAAGTCAATTCTGTACCCAAACTTGCAAGTTATCCAAGATTGGTTTACCTGTTTTGCACATTTATTTCTTCGTTTATTCATCCTTTATTCCATTGAACTTTAGCTAAAAATTTGCTATGTACAAACCCTAACCCTCGGAAAAGTAAAGAATTATAATAGAGGAAAATATTTCTTTCTCCATCAATCTTTTCAATGCAAAATTGAGAGTTTGGTGCACTAGTGGGGAATGCTTTACCTCAGCTACTCTGAGTATGTACATATGAGAATAAAGAGATTTTATTCAAATAGATTTGGTAAATATATACAAACTGAGACGATACTATTAAATGACCTAAGTCAGACACACAAGATTAAATATTACATGGTTTCTCTTATATGAGAAACTAAAAATATAAATATATAAACAAAGAGCAAAATAGAAGAGACATAAACAGGACATAGGAAGATCATTTTTCAAATGGATGGGTGTTTTAGTTGCTTTCCTCTTGTCACTGAGGCAAAATACCAGACACCCAAAGTTAAGGGGAAAGGGTTTATTTAGCTCACAGTTCTAGAGTCCATAATCAATCCATATGGATTATCAGTCCATAAGCAGCTGGCTCCAAGTCAGAGTGGCATATGGCTGAGAGGCATCACAGAGGAGAAACAGTTCATGGCATCCACATGGTAGCAAAAGCAACAAGAGGCCTTAATAGTGTCTTCCTGCCCGTTTTATCTTATTCAGACTACTTAGGGCAGGTAGCACTCACACTCTTAATACTAGTGCTCTTGGGCCTAGCGTTGTGCCATGAATCACATTCTCTGGATTCAGCCACCTCCAAAATAGTTCCACCTCATTCACATGAAGCTTTGGGGGGACATCTAAACACAAGCCATAAGAATGGTGGAGCAAGAGATAGAGTGAGGGAGTGGAAGGGGATGAGAAAAAAGAATTGAAGGGAAACAATGATGCAAATAGAGCCTTTGCAAATGGAGCAAGAATTGGAAGGAACAGGGAGAGAGGCTAGATGTAGGGGATGGAACAAAAGAGAAAAAAGAATTAAGACGTGTTATGTATATGTACCGATTTCCCAGGATAATTGTAATCATTATGTACTGCAAACTTGTACTAATAAAAGGACAAGGAGATTTTTGCAGCTGATATAGGGAGACAGATATTTACCTGTAGTCTCTTGCAACATATTATATAATATTGAAGGATCTTAAGAGAAAATTTGGGGGATGTATTGTCTGTCAAATTACATCATTGGATAATACCCTACCTTATTTGTGAGCAGGACACATACCATTCTACTTAACTAAAACTTTCATTTTGAAGTTTCCATCTTCTAAAATACATGGTAGGTGATCCTATGGAGAGAGTACTAGTTTGTGACAGGATAGAGAAATAAGAGTTTTTTATGAGATTTGAAATCAGGTTTGTCTAAGGGAGACTTGGAAACTGGTATATCCTGAATTGTTCTAGCATCACCAAGGACTGGTAAGGCTTGTTTCTTCCTATTGATTTTGGTGACATGGGATTCAGCTGTCACCAGCAAGCCCTGAACACAGCCCTTCCCACAGGTAGGGGCCTTGACTCACTGACCTCTGAAGGTCATTCCCAACTCTGTGATCAGATGCCATGAACTGAAACGTGGTATCCTAATGCCAAAGAATTAAATATTTACACATATATTTCTCAACTGATGATCTTGTTTCCTTTTATATTTAATTCCACCGGTTACTTTGAGGAAGCCTACAGACTCTGTTCAAAATTTTATGGATCCCAAGGCTCACCAGATTTTTAATTGGATGTTTTATTACTATAGAGGAAGTGCGAAATGCCTGGCATAATTTTACAACGTTTCTTTTCTCTGCTCTATGGGGATTTTCAGGGGTTTCATTAGCAGATGGTTGCTGATAGCTGGCATCCTAGAACTTGGAATAGTGACTATTATCTCTCTTAATTATTCTGCAAGTAGTCTGCAGAGTTCAGGTCTAAAGCACAAATATTAAATCATAACATCTTGGACAATAACGTTCTTTATCTAGAATTAGGTTTTTACTTTTTCAGTTAAGTAATGTCTTCATTACTTCTTTGTTGCTGGAACAAAGTATCCAACACTCACAAGTTAAGGAGGAAACATTTATTTTAGCTTACAATGTGTAGAGATTTCAGCTGGCTCCAAAGCGGGCCATGGCAGAGGAGAAACAGTCCATGGCAAAGCAGGAATGAAGCAAGGAGCCTGCCTTCATTCTTTCCTTTTATATTCTATCCAGGCTGCAAGCCTATTGGCTGTTTCCATCCACACCTTGAGCAAGGCTTTGGAACACCCACACCTGATCTATGATAAATCAATCAGTGGGCTAGTCCAGTATCATACACCCATGATCCAGCCACCTCCCAAAAGCCACACCTATAAGTGCATAAGGCTTTCGGGAACATCTACATATAAGCCATAACATAATGCTGGGAGTTTACAACATTAATTCATCAAAGACCTTTAGTGTTATTCATATGCAAGTCGCTATTAGATTAGATTTATAGACTGGATGTGTTTTAAAGCCTTCTAGTTGCTATTTATATACTTCATAAATATGTTAAATACCTAAATTGAGCCATTTTTCTTAAAATGACATTTCAAGACAGATTCCTACTGTAAGGTTATTATAACTAAATAAATAAGAAAAAGTAACAAGTTAATCATAATAAGCTTTTGATGATATCCCAAACACTAGAATTCATCAAAATTCATGGGTTTACTAGGCATCCAGTAAAATTTAGATCATATGCCTTTGTTCACTTTCTCATTCTTATGCTTCATGAATAAATGAGGATATGATAATTATGTAATCTGTTTTGAAACTTGGTGATAGCTGCATGAGTTCATTACTCCACAGTTTTATTTTTTGAAAGTTCTAAATTTCCTGTATAAGTAATAAATATATTTAAAATCTGTAATACTTACTCCTGGATTACATTAAATAGAAAATAGTAAGTGTGGTAAAAAGTGGTAAACATTTGTTATAGATGTTGGAGAGCTAACATCAGATTCAGCTGTCATGCTACCTTAGGAAAATTGATGACGCTGTGTTGCTGGAGCTTTACCACATTGATGCTGAAGACAAAGTAGAATTAATTCCACAATGTCATGGAATACCACAACCACAAACCTGTGAGCTCAAGAGGTCCCGCTTTCTGAGCCACTCCTGTGGAAAACAATGGTACAGCAACCAATTTTATAAGGTTAATCTGATTCTATCAACAATCCTGCTTATCTCAAAGGAGCCTCTGTCTTGACAATGCATCAAACTATTGGCTCTCTCTGCCCTTTTCTATTTTTACTTACCTTGCATCATGCTCTTTGGAATTAACACCCTACTAACAGTAGAACATAATTCTTACATTTATTGATTTGTGTATGTTGAACTATCCCTGCATCCCTGGGATGAATCCCACTTGGTCAGGGTGTATGATCTTCTGGATGAACTTCTGCATTCTGTTTGCCAGTATATTATTGAGGATTTTTGCATCTATATTCATTAGGGAAATTGGCCTATAGTTCTCTTTTGTGGTTGGGTCTTTCTTGGCTTTTGGAATCAAAGCGATGCTTGCTTCCAGGAATGAATTCAGGAATATTGCTTCCTTTTCAATTTCACTGAAGAATTTAAACAGTAGTGGCAATAGTTCTCTAAATGTCTTGTAGAATTCAGCAGTGAAGCTATCAGGACCTGGGCTTTTCTTAGTTGGTAAGTTTTGAATTACATTTTCAATTTCATTGATTGATATTGGGTTGTTTAGAATTTTTAAATCTTCCTTGTTCAACTTTGGTAATTCATATATATCTAGGAATCTGTCCATTTCTTCTATGTTTTCCATCTTATTGGGATAAAGGTTCTCAAAGTAATGATGATCCTCTGGATTTCTGCTGGGTCCATTGTAATTTCACCCTTTTCTTTCCTAATAGCATGGATTTGGGTCTTTTCTTTCCTTGTTTTGATAAAGTTGGTTAAGGGTTTGTCAATTTTGTTTATTCTTTCAAATAACCAAATCTTTGCTTTGTTGATTTTTTGTATCATTCTCTTAGTCTCCATTGCATTGATTTCTGCTCTGATCTTTATAATTCCCCTCCCATGTATGAGCTTTGGGTTTGTCCTGCTCTTCTTTCTCTAGAAGCTTGAAGTTCAGAATCAGGTTGTTTATTAGAGCTTGCTCTGTTTTCCTAATATGAGTATTCACTGCTATGAATTTCCCTCATAAGATTGCTTTCATTGCATCCCATAGATTCTGATATGTTGTATTGGCATTGTCATTTAATTGTAGAAACTGATTTCTACTTTAATTTGCTCCATGACCCATTGGTTATTCAGAAGTGTGTTGTTCAATTTCCATGTGTTTATGAAATTCTTGCAGTTTCTTTTGCTATTGATCTCCAATTTCATCACACTATGGCCTGATAATATAGAAGGGATAACTTTAATTCTGTTGCACTTACTTAAACATGTTCTATGATCTAATATGTGGTCTATTTTGGAGAATGACCTGTGTGCATATGAAAAGAATATGTGTTCTGCTTTTGTGGGGTGGAACACTCTGAAAACATCTGTTAAGTCCATTTGTTCAAGAGTTTGATTGAGTTCTAGTATTTTGTTGCTTAGTTTTTGTCTAGTTGATCTATTTGTGACAGTGAGGTATTGGGGTCCCCCACTAATATTGTACTAGTGCTTATTTGATTTTTCATGTTCATTAGTATCTGTTTTATATAGTTGCGTATACTAGTATTGGGTGCATATATATATATATATATATTTATGATTGTCATCTCTTCCTCTTGGATTGTTCCCTTTGCAAAGATATAGTGTCATTCTTTGTCTCTCTTAATCAGTGTTGGTTTGAAATTCATTTGATTTGCAAAGAGGATATCTCCTCCTCCTTTTTCTCGGGTTCTTGTGGGATGGAGTACTGTTTTGTACCCTTTAACTTTCAGTGTATGAGTTTCTTTTTTAATTAAATGTGTTTCTCATATGTAGCATATTGTTGGATCTTGCTTCTTGACCCATTCTGCCAGTCTATTTATTTTGATTGGTGAATTGAGACCATTAACATTGATGGTTAAAATTGATATGCATGGACTTATCCTTGTCATGACTTTTTCTTTCTGTTGTATTCTCCCCCTTTGCATTTAATTTCTTGTTGTACCTGATGAATTCATTCTGCTGGGCTTCCTGGGGTTGTGATCCTCATTGTCTTTTCCTAGGATATTGCTTAAAACTTTTTGGAGTGCTGGTTTGGTATTCATGAAGTTCCTATGGTGCTCTTTGTCATGAAAGTTATCTTATTTTTCCATCAATTTTGGAAGATAGTTTTGGAGGGTACATCAATCTGGGCTGGAGACTCTTTTCGTTTAGGGCTTGGAATACTTTACTCCAAGTTCTTCTTGCTTTGAGGGTTTGGGTTGAGAAGTCTGCTGTGATTCTGATAGGCTTTCCTTTGCAAGTGATTTGTTTCTTTTGTTTAACTGCTTATAGAATTTTGTTCTTCTGTTGGGTTTCTGGAATCTTAATTATTATATGCCCATGTGTCAATTTTTTTTGATCAAGGCTAGTTGGAGGCCTATACACCTCACTTATCTGTATGTCAAGTTCTTTTGCCCTGTTTGGGAAGTTTTCTGCTCTTACTTTTGTGAATAGTTTTTTTTTTTTATGTCATTCACACTCTCTCCTGTTTCTTCATTGACTCTGATCAATCTTATGTTATTTTTCTTTGCATTGTCTAGCAGCTGCTAGATTGATATCTTATGGTTCCTTACTACTTTTAAGAAATTTTTCTTTTCTTGGTCACTAATTGCAATCCTATCTTGACATTGTCTCCTTCTGCTGCATAAACTATCAATGGAGTTTTTAATCTCCTGGATAGCTGTTTGCATCTGTTTTATGGATTCCATTAGTTTTCTATGCTGGAATTCCATCATGCTCCTCAACTCCTCTATTTTTTTTTATCTACTTTTTTTTTTATCTGTGTCCTCTCTAGATTTATTAATCATTTCTTGCACTATGGACACAGTCTCTTTTGTTACCTGAGAAATTATTTCTGATTTCGTTTTTTCCAGATCCTCTTTCGTTGCCAGTTCATGGAGTACAGGTTGTGGGGTATCAAATTGTTGCATCTCTTTGCCCTTTGAGGTTTAGGTGATCTTTAAGTCTGTTTTTGAGACTTGTTTACATGTCTTCTTATTTCAACAGATGCAGCATGCTGCACCTTTGTTGAGGTGGCTTTTTGCTCATCCAGTGGTATTCAATTATCAGCAAGCCATGGAGAGGCTTTCTCTCTACTGCTCACCACTATGCCAATTCCTGGGTTCAGAGAGGTGGCCTTCTGGATCCATGCATGGCCTTATTTCCAGGTGGGGTTCTGGCAGTGGTCTGTGCACAATTGGGTTGGTATCTGGGTGTGCCTCTGTCTGGGGCCTGTTCCCCGAACAGCTGTTGTCTGGGAAGGCTTCTTATAATTCTTGCCTTACACATTTCAGAGTCCATTCACAGCATTTTTAAAATCCAATATAAATGCATGTATGAAAAATGTGTTTAAATATCTCATAATTATTTTTATTCAGCTTTACTCTGATATCATTTACAAATAATATATAGCTATAGATTTAGAAGCTACAGAACTCTTAGTCTTTATATATGTGTAGATATATTTATATATATATATGATCACAAGTCAAATTAACATCCATCATCTCTAATAATTACCATTTTTCATTCATTCTTTCTTTCTTTCTCTCTTTTTTTTACTATAATTAGAACTACCCTCTTAGTAAAAGTATCTCTATCAGTATTTAGGGGATATCTTAGCCTAAAGTGGGGTTTATCACCAAGATGTAGAAAGAAATAATAAATGTGACAAAATTGAGTTTCGTTGGGAAATGAAGATGTTTTAGAGTTGTTATCCTGTTGGAGTACATAAGATGTACTTATGAGAATTATCCAGTAACATATTTTTTAAAAAATTCTGAACAAACACCAAAAATAGACCATATTCTGGGCTATAAAGCACAATTTAAAAATGTAAAAGAATAGGAAATATATAATATATGTTCTCATACTATAATAGAATTAAAATAATATCTGGTCTTAGACCACAATAGACTTAGAACAAGAAATTATTAACAAAGCCAAAAAAATTAAAAAATACCTAGAGATTAAACAGTCCACTCACAAATAACATATGAGTTAATGACAAAATCTCAGGAGAAATAAAAATATTTAGAACTAAATGAAAATGAAAATATAATTTTTATAAATATGTGTAGAAAAACAGTGCTTTTATGGGATTTTGTAGCATTAAATCTATATATTAGAAATAAAAAATGATTTGAAATCCAATGCAATATAAGAATGCTGTTGTGGTGACAAAAGGGCTGAAGTTCTGAGCACCCAGATTTCTCTGGTGATTCAATGCTGCCTAGGACTCACTGGGCATTCCTGAGGCACTGCACTAGTGCTGATTAGAAAGGGCATGAGATACAAATGAGCACAAAAATGATTCCTTCCAATGAGCTAATGTCCCATCCTGCCTAAAAACATTACGACATGTGTATATTTTTCCAAGTTTGAAGGGCCTTGTGAGACCTAAGCGAGAGGGCTTCACAGTTTGCAACTTTGTTGTACAACTTTAAAAACAGTGGTGGTTTTCCTAATAGGTCAGCAGAAAGCAGGCTGATCAAAAGAAAGAATTGTGACATGTCTAGATTTTGCTAACCAAGATCTTTTCTTATGTCTTCAATGCCTTACAAAAACCCCAGTTTCTTACCCTGAACATGTAATTCCTATGTTGGAAACTTGTCTGCTGCTCTCTGGACAATGTACTCTGATCTGAGTAAATTCTTGGCTCTTCCTTATTCCTTGGTGTTGATAAATAGGTTTACTGCCCACATAACTACCCTTCCATGTGCCATCTCCCATGACAAATATGAATAACTATATAGCCAGAATTTGATAACCTACATGAAATGGACCAATTCCTTAAAAGTAACAATTTGCTAAAATTCACACAAGATGAAAGAGATGCTGAGAATATCCCTATATCTATTGCATCAATAATTAATTTCCCAAAACAGAAAGCACCAAATCCAGTTGAGTTCCCTAACAACTTCTACGAAACATTTAAGGAAGAACTTACGCTCATTCTTCACAATCTGTTTGAGAAAAATCAGCAGAAATACTTCTTAACTCTTTCTGTGAGTCCAGCATTACATTAATATCATAATCAAAGGCATAAAAAACCCAAACACTTACTTCACTTACTTGTCTCTCTCTCTCTCTCTCTCTCTCACACACACACACACACACACACACATCAACAAAGTCTGCAGATGTAGCTCAGTGCTAGAGTGCTTGCCTAAAATATACAAGGACCTGGATTCCTTCCTTAGTGCCATAAAACAAACAAAAAATCCTCATGAAATATTATCAATAAAATCTAACAATGTATAAAAAGAATTATATAGCATCACCAATTTAAGTCACACCCATAAGGTCAGTTCAACATTTGAAAAATCAGTTAATATAATCCATCAGTCCAACAAGCTAAAGGAGAAAAAAAACCTAAGATCACAACAACAGATGAAGAAAAAATCATTTAATAAAATCCAATTCCTACTTAGTTAACTAGAATAGAGAGGAACATCTTTAAAAGACATATCTGAGGGGGAAAAATACCCATAGTTAACATCATACTCGATGCTGGGAAACTCAAAGCTGAAAAATCAGGAACAAGGCAGGCATTTTCCTACTCCTCTCTGCTTTTCAACATCTTATTAGAAACCATGACTAATGCAGCAAGGCAAGAAAGGAAATAAAAAGTATACAGATTAAAAGGAAGAAATAAAATGTTTTTCACATAACAGGTTATCTATGTAGAAAAATCTGAAAAACTCGACAACTTCCTGTAACTAGTAAAAGATTATAGAAAGTTTTCAGCATAAAATGTTAATACACAAAGTCAATTTTCCCATATATACCAGCAATGAATAAATGGAATTAAAATTAAAAATGCAGCTGATGCTAAGGCACAGGCCTGCAGTCCCAGTGCTGCACAGGTTGAAGGATTGGTTGAGCCCAGTAGATTGAAGTGAGCCTGGACCATAGAGCAAATCCCCATTTAAAAAAAAGAAAAAGAAAAAAAAGTTAAAATTAAAAATGTAATGCATTAATATTAGCACAGCAAAATGTAAAATAGCCAAGCAATTGTCTAACAAAATACATACAAGTTTTGAAGGAAATCATGAAACTGACAAATAAAACACCATATAAAGTTATTTCTCACTTATGGAGAGACTCACTATAGTCAAGACAAAAATTATTTCCAATTATTCTGTAGATTCAACAAAATCCCAGCAAAATCAAATTTAGCTATTCTGTGAATATTGGCAAACATTCCAATGTCTATATACAAAAAATCCAGAATACCCAACACAAATATTTAATTACTTAAAAAAGGAACATGACATTACTCACTTTTTAACACTCATTACAAACCTTCAGTAATCAAGATAGTGTGGTATAAATAAAAGAGTAGACAGATTGATAGAACAGAACCAATATCCCAGAGAAGAAAATTCACATAAATATAGTAAACTAATCTTTGACACAGAAGCAAAAGGTAACACAATGGAGAAAAGATAGTTTTTTTTTGAGAAATGATGTTAGAATAAATATGTCTTCACATGAAAAAAAATTAATCCAAAAACATAGTTTATACTCTCATAAAAATTAATTAAAAAAGAATCATGAATCTAAAGTTATGGTGAAAAAACTATAAAATTCATGAGAGATAACAGAGAAAAATCAAGATGATCTTGGCTGTAATCATGACTTTTAGAAGACCAGGGGCACAATTTACGAAAGCCACAGAATGTTTGCAAAATGTGTATCTGATAAAACACGATTATACTGAATATCCAAAGAAATTTTAAAACTACAATAAAGACAAACAAGTAAATTCTGTCATTGTGACAAGAGGAAGGAATCTAGTGGATACTATGCCAAGTAAAATAAAAGAGGCTTAAAAAGAAATACACTTCATGATGTCACTTTCATGCCGAATCTAAAAAGTCAAATTCATAGTTACAGATAGTAAAACCATGGTTATCAGTGGCTGTGGGGTGGGAAATATGGGAATTCTTTGGTCAAAGAGTACAACTTTCAATTATAAGATGAGTATGTTTCGGAGATCTAATGTACAGTGTGATTACTATAGTTAATAATGTATTGTATATTTAAATTTGTTATGAAAGAAGATCTTAATTTTTCTCAATACTTACAAAATAATAACTAAATGAAGTGAATGACAGCTTAATGGTAGTTATCACATTTTGAAATATCACATGGTACACTTTAAATACATACAATTTTATTGTAGATTGTACCTCATTAAATTTGCTGAAAATATTTCTTAAAAGTATTTTAGGAATATGAGCAAAACACCTGAATAAACATGTCACAAGAAGATTATACAAATAAACACATGAAAATATCCTACACATTTTGTGTCATTAGGGTATTAGAAATTAAAGCAATAATAAGATAAATGTATGGATCTATTAGAATAGCTAAAATCCAGAATACTGACAATAACAAATCCTGATGAGTATGTGGAGCAACAGAAACTCATTCATTGTTGGTGGGAATGCAAATTAGCAAAGTTACTTTAAAAGACGATTCATCATTTTCTTATGAAACTAAACAATCTTACCATATAATCCAGGAGTTATGTTCCTCATTATTTATACAAATTAACTGAAAGCTTATTGTCACACAATAATTCATACATGAATGTTTATAACACCTTTATTCATAACAGAAAAACTTGAAAACAATCAAGGTGTCCTTCAGTAGGGAGTGATTTGTGATACATTCAGATAATAGAGTATTATTTAGCACTAAAACAGCTATTAAGTCATGAAATAACATGGAAGAAATTTAAACACATATTATTAACTGAAAGGAGTCAAAACAAAAAAATTTCTTACTGTACATGTAATTCAAATTATATGACATTCTAGAAACTGCAAAACTATGAATAGGTGTAATGGAAAATGAGTCTGTATAAAAGGAAAATATCACTGGCTTCCAGGGGTGAGTAGAGAAGAGTGATGACTATTTGAAGCACAGAGGATGTACAGAACAGAGAAACTATTTTGGATGATATTGTAATGTGGGTAAATGTCATTGTACACTAGTCAAAACCCATAGAATATTTAACAGCAAAAGTGATCCCAAATGTAAACTGGATTTTGAGTAACAAGGGTTGTGTCAGTGCAAATCCACGTATTGTAACATTTGAGCTGCTCTTGTATAGATTGAAAACAGTATTTTTAGAAATATGATTTTCATTTTTTAAAATTGCACTGCTGACTTTCCAACACACCTGATATTTGGCCTATTTTTTTTAGTAAAATCAGAAAATAAATTTCATGCTGATTTTATGATTACAACTTTTCAAAGTGTGAGAAACCAAAGATGCAAATCACTCATTAAATTATTCTTTTTTATAAAGGAAAAAGGAGTATAGCCTCATATCTCTATGCCATTCTAACTTTTGTCCCTACCCCAAAGAGATAAGTAAATGATCTATGCGTCCTCTAGAGGATGGTTATAGTGCATAGGTAAGAATATTTGGCTGAATTAATTAGTTAATATTGCACATATTTAGAAACTTTTTCTAAAATTTCAGCTGTGCTACATCAGAAAAAGGATTCGTACCTGGGTGAAAGGATTCTCTTCTCCATATAGAATTTAAAATTTCAAGGGGCTGGGGATTTAGCTCAGTGTTTTTGCTGCCTGCTGCACAAGCGCAAGGACCTGAGTTCGATCCCTGGTACCAAAAGAAAAAAAGAATTTAAAATTTCAATTTGAGACCTCATTCTATTTATGGCAGCTGCATTAGTCACCTCATGGGAGAATATCTCATAAAATCATAACAACTATTCAATAGTCCAGCATAAATTTAAATTATTTTAGGTTCCTAGATTTCATATTTGCAGTACAGTTTGATTTGCTGTACATTCTTATTATATTGGAAAATAATGAGTATTTAATTGTCTTGCAAAATTTGCATAGTAATTGTGATTCTTGGGATACATTCAGTTAATTTTGGCATTAATTGTTTCCATGAGATTTATGTAGATTTGTAATTTTAAAATTTGAATTATTTTCTCTCAAATGTCTAAATACATCAAGTACTGTGGAGGGAAAATTCACCCTACTATGTAAAAAGGACTCCATTGTGAAGTTTTATGTATCATGGCAAAGAGTAAATTTACACATTACACATTTAGAAATAATTTTAGATTCACAAATGCTGACTAGGCCATGAGAAACTTAGCAAGAGTATGCTCCTCACCAATATCAGAACATAGAGAGACTAGGGAAAAAGAATATGATATTAAACCAAGCTGTCTTTAGGGAGCTCCTAAGAGTATTTGTCATGTCTGAGGGAATATTCACATAAAACAGATATAGTCTCAAGGTGAATATGTCAAAAGAAGGCTCAGGACACTTGTCCTAATATAAATTTAGCCATGAGAAATATTCATTTGACAGCTCACCCCCTGGGAATAATTCAAAAGACACAGAGTGAATAATAGCATGAAAACTAACTATGCTATTTTAACTAAGCCCTGGAAAATAACAGATAACAGTGTGTGGATATGACAAATTAAGCCAATGGCAAATTGTTCAGTTATTCTACTAAAATTGTGTATTTATACAAATGTATATACATATGTATATAATACATAGATAGATATATACTTATGAATATCTCTATATATCCATTATTTAGTGTATAAATTACATACTATACATAATCTTATATAATGTTTTATTACAAATTTGTAATGCTCAGATTTTCAACCCATGTTTATAAATCTCAAAATTGTGACCTTTCAATAAAAGATGGTTAAAGGTTGAAATAGTTCAGAAAGGGAAAAATGAAAACTGAATGAGTAATAAATAGGAAGATGCTTGACTTCATTAAGAACCAAAATGCTAAAAATATAAAAATTACTTGTGGTTGTTAATTATGATATGCCAACTAAAATGGATTAAGAAACACCTAACAGATTAATAGTGTGCAATTCTGGTTGTGTCTTTGGATGACTGACAGGCAGGCCAGGAAAATAAAGGGAAGAAGACACACTCTGGATGTGTGTGACACCAACTGATAGGCCCTAGCCTGTATGAAATGAAAAAGGGAAAGGAGGAGGTATTCCCATTTTAGAAGTACTCAATTCTTCACCTTTGCCTTTGTACATAGATCTCTAGTTTCTTTGGCCTTCCGATGTAGATGAGCCCTGGTGCCTCTACAGTGAGCTTTCAGGCCTGTTGGTGCTACACACTCAATTGCCCTTGTTCTGTGACTTCCATCTTCTTGGACCTAGTAGCTAATGGAACCTCCAGCTCTCTAGCATGCAGATGTCCTTTATGGATTCTCATGCTTCTGATCCCACAGGGAGTCTTGCATACTCTCCCACTTCTGATCCTATAAGCCTATCTAATAAATCCTCTTCAAAATTATACATATATTTTGTACTGATTCAACTCCTATGGAGAACCATAACTAATACAAATTTTGATACCAAGAGTGAAGTTATTGCTTAGGCTGTAACTGACCATTTGATTTAAGAGACTGGATATGGCCTGGAGGACTGGGTAAGAGTTTGAAAAGAATTGAAAACTCTCTAGAGATGCATGAGACTGCTTTAAGCAGAACCTGATGGATAATTCTCATTAGAGCTAAGCAAAACAGTATGTTGAAGAGAATTCAGACATTAAAGGCCAGGCTCTCTTGAGAACAAGGACTCCACTGGCAGTTGGACTAGAAACCATCTGTGTTACTCTGGCAGAAAATTCACCTGCATTTTTCTCATGTCTGAAGACATAGTAGACTAATTAATCTGAAAGATAAAACTTCTAGGAAATCCATCATTCAGGCAGTGGCATGTATGCTGCTGGTTGATGTTAGCCAGAACTACAATGAAAAAAAAAAAAAAAGCTGGAGCAAAAGTTCAAGGAAAATGATTTGAAAAATTTCCAGCATGACCAGAAAAGATACGCCGTAAAGTTGGGGCCATGGAGACTGTGGTCAGGGAAAAGGATAGGATTAGAAAGAAGCCAGATAATTTGCATGAGGATGGTAGGAAAGATGGCTGGAGGGAAGCAGCAAGGTTCCACTTTTCACTTGAGAAAAGAGCACCCAGTCACCATGAATGAGAAAGGTCACCTAATAATTGGTTTCCCAGTATTCTTTTCACAATACTCAGCTACCGAGGCTCTCAGAGGCCTCTGTGGCCATGATCCAAGAGGGCTTTACTATTGCTTGAGCAGGGCACTTGACAATATTAGTCAGAAAAAAAATGATAGGTGTTCAGCAATGGTGAAAACCCAAGGAAATTGGAATTCCCATAAATGCTTCTGAGAATATAAATTGGCTGAGCAACTGTGAAAAGCACTTTGGAATAATTAGCAAAATTTGAGTGTCTATACTCTCAACCCAAAACTTTAATAAATATCTTGGAAAGATCCTACCTATAATTATTTAGAAGATTTTACTGTCTGATTACTTTAAATATTATTAATTGAAAGTTATAAATAGTCTGCATTCATAAGAAAGGAACAAGCAGAATGTAAATATTTTCATTGGTTACAATTATAATCCAGATCTAGTGTCTACATTAGTAGATGTTAAAAACTTAATGTGGAATGTACAAAGCAAGATGTAGAATATGTCTAAAATAATACAATTTGTATACATTGTAAACTCATATGAAACAATATTTCATATTTATACATATTTATATATAAACATAAGATAGAGAAACTACACTAAAACTACTTAATTGCTTGTCCATTTTTCATCAAATCATTTTTCCTTTTAAGATTAATTGTTATGTTTTCTAATCTGGTTTTATAGATATTGTTCTATTATATAGTTCTACATCTGCTATTATTTAATATTTTTTGATCTGTATAAAATGTGTTTCTATTAGTCACTAGCCTGGCTAGACTTGCACTAACCCCTAATATAAAACCTAATCTCTAACCAAATCTTCTGTTGTATCAAACAGTTCACCTTACCTAGTATCCTACTAACTCTTCACCAATTATTCTCAACCTGTTTTTTAATACCTTTCCATGGTAATTGTGCTTATACATTACTAAATTGGGAATTTAATCCATGTGACTGCATTTATTCCTTTCTGTCATATGTTGAAGTCATAGTCTGCATGTTCATGGAAACCTCCCTTTCAGCAGTCCAACTTCCGTATAATCTCTTGAAAGCATGAGGGATTTCAGGTTTGTTCAGTACTGAACTTGAAGCACATAGTACAGCAACTAGCTGCTCCATTAAAAGTTCTTGAATAGATAAGTGAATCTAAGATTATATGTTTATATAGAACATTTAATAAAATATAGATGGTTGAATTTTTAAATACGCATATTTACAGTAACATGTGAACATGTGTTTCATGCTTGGACCATCATACCTTCTAGATTTTTCTGCAAATCTTCTTTCAGATGAAGATAGGAACAATAGGAAAAGTGGAAAGATATTTAGTAGAATGAAAAGTGTACCTGGCTCTTGGACAAACACTACCCATTGAGCTGATATTTAGGAACTCTGTTTATATAAATTGGTTCTTCATAAATTTTCAAACCCTGTATTCCTGAATCCAGGAGGATGTTTTCAGACTTTATATAATACCTGAATGTTTTAGAATCCATCAGAATTTTGTTGGTGAACATTTAGATGCTGAAGACTATTCCAAAGACAAACTTATGGACAAAAACCATGTTGGGGTGTTGGCATAGATATTCCTTCAAAATATATGGGAAAAAATACATCCTTTCTTCTCTCATCCCTGCACTTTGCAGGGATAAAAATATGATAATTTTTTTAGTGTAGATGAAATAAATTGTACTAAATTCAATTTTCCCTGAGAAGAGAGAATTAATGAAATTTAAAAATACTATCATAGATTGGTAAGGTCAAATGTAAATTTCAGGAAAGGAAACCAAGGATATGTTTATTCTTTTAAATGGATTACAATGTCTTCTTTGGAGGGAAATGTGTTCTTTAGTCTCTGTCTTTAGATTCTTTTAGTTTTGGTTAATAATTTAAGGCATTATAAATGGATTTGATGAAGCTCTTCTGCATGTGTCTTTTAATCTCTAAGTATTTATCAATAAGAGGTACATATCTGAGTAAGCTGATTGAAACTATAAGAGATCCATTGAAAAAAGGAGAAAAGTGTGTAATTTTAACAATATATAGAAAACTAAATGAACTTCTAGTTATGAGCAAAGTTGATTCTTTTCTCTGACTTCTGCACAGTATATGAAAAATAGCACACGTTCTTACACTTTTTAAAAATTTCTTTTGGCACGATTTAATCAGTACATTCTAAACAGATGATATAAACCCTGTTTAACCCCTGAAGTAAAAACAGAGTGTAGAGGGTAGCATGGAGGTGAGTTGGAAAGACATATGGTGCAGGTGTGTTACGCTTTGAGATGTTACTTTGACCCTGAAGTGAAGATCATTTGGTAGAAAATAAGAGCCAAATAAAATCCATGTAAAACTAAGAACCTCATCTCAAGATATTTAATTCCTATATTTCATCCTATTAAATCCCTTTTTTGTGTATTTATTTTACACAGGAAATCAAAGGAAAATCAAACTCTAATGTTTCATGTTATAGTTCGGTGGCTACTGCCTCAGCGAACACTTCCCCTCCCACTAGGCAGGATTACTGTATTCAGTAACAGTGTTTACACTGGAATCTGTCTCACCTCCTACAGTTTCAACACAGTCTGTAGTGCCACATAAGAATAGCAAATGAATAAACATGCCATTTTCTCAACTCGCCTTCCCCTGAGGAGTTCTAAGCTTGGCAACACATGGGATATTTACTAGATCTATGGACTCTGGCCTGCACTTCATCAAGGTAAGAACATTTTTCTCTCTGCACTCTATCCGATAAAATAAGAATAAACACATGTACCACAGAATTCTAAAGCTTATTGCATCAAAATCATAATTTTACATATTCAAAACATCTTTATATTTTCATGGTCAATTTTAACACTTTTGATTCTATTATTTTAATTTTTGATTCTAGTGTTTATGACAGGTCTAGACAGTTGAGTAGAAGGATGTCATGGTTGTTTTCCTTTTTTATAAAAGAAAAATTCCTGTTCCAAACAATTGCTTCCAAGTTTGTTTGCTATATTTGTGTATTGTCAGCCTTCCCCAAATAGAAAGTATCATGAGAGACAAGACTCTGTTTTGTTCACCACTGATTTCTTGACATTGTGAACAGGCTTAACACAGAGTAGTCCTCAGTACAACCAGGTTAAAAGAATAAGTACTTGTGGCACACACACATACAATCCAGCTAGAGATTGCATATACTGTCATAATCCATGTTTAGTTTGAGGTAGGTGAACAAATTCTAGTGAAGTACAAAGAAGTGATCTACAGCGCCCAATTTTCTTCACCTGCCTTTTTCTGTAGTACAAGCTGGAACATAGACATTATGTGCAAACCCACTCTGATCAGAGAGATGGCAAATATACACCAACACAGAAAGAAACTGGGAAGAAGAGATTCACTTACTCGGGACCACCAGACTTCCCTGCATATGAGGTCTGTTTAACCAAAGCTTCTCTAGTAACTAACAAATACAGAGCCTACACTATAATAACTTTACTTGGCATGGAGAAAAGAGGAAACTTAGGGTTTTAGAGGAAATCAAAATAAAAGTAACTGATGGGGCCTGTCAAAAATGGAAGATGAGGCAATAGAAATGGTCCTGAAGATTTTAGCTTAGAAAATGGGGACAAGGGAAATGGCATTAATCAAGTGAGAGATTTTTATATCAGGCAGGAGGGGTGGAATGATGAGTCATGTTTTGAATATGTAAAAACGGTTTCTGACTCAGTGACATCAAGGTGAAGATTTCCAATAGATTTTCCATTCCTTGTTTTAACTAGAACAGCTGAAGTGGAGCTGTGATTTGTAGCATTTAAAGTCAGAGTTCTTAGTTCTGGGACTAAAAATGAGTGTGTGGTTCAAGGAAGAGGCAAAAGCTTTCTCTTATAAGCAGATTTAAAAAATCAAGACAGACAGGGAGAAAATACATATTTTACATTATATACACAAACAGCAAATAATATATCTACATTATTTGGAAACAAGATATGTATCTTACCTTTTTCTTGGAGAAGATACTCATATTAGTTTGCCACAGAATTTAGATAGAGAATCTACCATTTAGGAGCTGCAAGTATTTTTGAATGTTACTTAATGTCCATCATTCTAATTACAGTAAATATTTAGTTCTCAAAGAGGTTTTTAAGAAGTCTGTATTTTCTCTTTTTAAATTTGTTATAGAAAAATACTTCAACACATTTTAAGATATTAGATGACAAATATAAAAAGTTAGAGTTTTTCCTTTTATTAGCCTTTCAAAAGTATTGAACTATTTCTTGCTTTACAAGTTTTATCCATAAATGCATAAACTTGTACACACATATGTGTATGTGCTTATATACACAAGTAGTTACATTCCAGTAATTACACACATACACATACAAGTAATTACACACAAAGAATCTACCTGGAATTAAGAGCAGATATTATCAGGAATTTCAGACTAAAAACTAAATGTTTTAGGGCATCTTTAACAGGAGAATAGAGACCTTTGCAAAATGAAATGCTCTTATGGTTCTCAGAATTGTTATAATTCAGCATCATATTAGGAGTTAGTTATACCCACAATATAAGGAAACTAATGATCACTATGTGCATTTTAATCAACTCTTTTGTTCACTACTACTTTTCAATTAATGGCAAAAGGAATGAGATGGTATCAAAAGAGAAAAAAGTCAACATAGAAAAACCAATGCCAGAGTAGTTTTCACCAGGCCACCAAGATAGTCACGGCTGCAAAAAGGAATCTCTATTGCAGGTCAGAGAGCTAGGCTGTCTACAGCTAAGTCATACTTTATTTTCTGTGGATGAAGATAGCTTCACTCTTCTGATAGAGCACAGATGTGAATTAAAGGGCATTAAAAATAGGATTCACTTTTAGTGTGGCCCACAGTGGGCTGTTGTACAAGAGACCATAGTCTTCTTTTTGTGTTGCTCACGCCACTTTCCAATAAAAAATGAATTAGTTTATGGGTGAAAATCCTTCACTGTTTTAAGGTAATTTTCCAGAGAAATTCAAGAGGGTGATATATAAACGTGAGTCATTATTCTCAAGACCTAGAGTTTGTTTAGGGAAATTAGCATCATAAAACACAAATGAGTTGGATGACACCTACATGTCACAAGCACAGCTCATGTGAGAATGTTCTTCTCTATCATTTTGTTCCATTAATAAATTGCTTTGTTCACTCAAATGTGGAAATCTTTTTATTCAGCATTTCTAAACCATGTCCTATTCAACCTGAAAAACTAGAACTGAGATTTAAAGTGCAAAAATAATTCATTGAAATGAGAAGTAATTATAATGTTTTTAAAATTAGAAATCTGCAAAGGGGTTTTACTATGATTATTTAAGAGAACAGATGTTTTTTAAGACACCAGGAGACAGGTCTCTCCTCCCACCCTAACCGCCCTAGCCCTTCTCAAACCATAATGTTTTCTCAGAATCATGCTCCACCTATCATTACCTCTGATACCTCCATCGCTACCCTAATAAATATAATGACAATCCCAACCTGCAGTTAATAAGCAGTCATCTTTGAGTAGAAGTTACCAGTGGGCTCTGTGTTCCAAACAAGTTTTATAGCTGTCTCTCTCCTCTGGCAACATATAGCAATATTATATACACCGAGTCAAGTAGGATTTAGGACTTTTGGTTCTAGAATTGGGCCAATCTAGGTCTCAGCAGAGGTGTTATAATTTAATAGCTTGATAGCTATCCAAGAATCTGTGTCCTGTTTGTAAAATGTGATATTCAAAGTATTTATTTCATAGACTTTGTAGGTTTTTTTTTTTAAATAACATACTTTACCATGGCAATAATTTCTAATAAAAGCTTCTGTAACCATATGACTTTTTCATCACTGGAATTGAACCCAGGGGCTCAAAGATGTTAAGTAAGTGTTCTGTGACTGAGCTACATATATAGTCCTTTTTATTTTTTATTTTGACCAAGATCTGCCAATTTTCCCACATTGGCCTTGAACTTGAGATCCTCCTGATTCAGCTTCCTCAATGAGTGGACTTAGAAGCATGTGCTGTCTCACCTGGCTAACTATAAATTTTTAAATATTTTATTTCTGATGGACAAACTTACAATTCAGACTTTAAAGAAAATAAGAACAATATGTGTTACTCATTTCTCCCCTTCATTCTAATTCCATAGACGGAATACTAATGTGCCTGAGATGTAGCCTCAAGTTGGGGAGAGCCACGGCACACAGCATAATTACTCTCCTGGGCTTTCAGTCTATGAGTGGAAATTACAGTAACAGAACCATCTCCTGGTACATTGCAAGTTGCATTCATGAGCCATAACTAACTTTCTGTAGTCAGTTCTTAACCTAGGAATTTTCATTTTCTTTAATGAATCTGTACTTCAAAGCTCGACTCTTAATTACACATTTTTATATTAGATTCCTAATTCTTCATGGACTGTCTTATGTTTTAGATGTCTTGAGATGGCCTCAAAAAGTACCAGGTAAATTTGAAGGTACACAATGCACTAACATATATTTATAAATAATGGGTATATTGTTTATTTCTCTTACAGTAACTATTTTGTATCTTACTTCTGAGATTTCACCTCTTCTAACCTTGAAACACACATCATTACATCCATTTTATTTACTATAATTTGCTTTGGTATGTGCTGATAAAATATTTATCATCTTTTTTGCCAGACACTGGACCAGTCACTAAAAATAGAATGATACATGTTATGGTTGAGATGGAGAATGTCCCCCAGAGGTCTCCTGGCCCAGAAGCATGGAAGGCAATTGAATCCCCGGAGCAATATGGCTGACTTCCTGTCAGGAGCTGGGGTCTGAGTGGAAGAAGCAGATCTCTGGAGCTGTGACCTAAGGGCATATTTGCCTCCCCATCTCCTCTCTTCTCTTTTTCCTTCCAGGCTACCCTTACATGACCAGCTTTCTTCTGCCCAACATCTTCCACCATGCTCTTGTACTTTGGAACCAGTCAAGCAAAGACCGTAATATGAGGCACAATAAACCTCTCCTCCTTTAAGTAGTGGAAATCAGGTATTGTATCTCAGTGACACGTAAGTGACTAATACAATTTATCGAACTCATGCTCACTGACCTTAAGATATTTATATTCTACTGATGAAGACACAATAAGATGAAAACCTAATAAATAAAATATTGAAATAAAGCTAAATAAATTAACTTATAGATAAATGACAATTTTTACAAGGACTTGGAAGAAAACATGAAGACTTCTGTGATAGAAATCAAAATCGGAGGGGCCTGTAAATATATAATGTAGATGAGAAAATCTTTTCTGCGGAAAACGTATTTTTCACTTGAGACACAGAAATGAAAAAGAGCCAGTTGTGTGAAGAGCAGGTGAGCAGCTCAGCAGATGCAAGTGTTCTGAGATAGCAGGTAGTCTGGCTTGTACTTAGGACTCATGACATTCAGAGTTTTGCTGAGCCTAAGCGGAGGGAGTACAGTGGATGATGCATTGAGAGGTAGGTGAGCGACAGGTAATGAAGGACTGCAGAGGGTACAGAAGGCACTGCAGAAGCAGTGCATCCTAAAGGGGTTAGGAAGCCCCTGAGGAGCTGTAACTGGCAAAATCATAACATGACTCTTACAACTGTATGAATAACAGTTACTATTTATATAGTAATTACCAGGAGCCCAAAATTTTTCCAAACTCCTTCCATAGGTTTCTAATTGAATCCTCATAACAATCTTTTGAAGTTGGTACTATTATCCTTCCATTTTATAGATGAAGAAATTGAGTGATTGCTAGATTAAGAGTCTTGTCTAAATTTACATGGCTACTAAGTAGCAGAACTTAAATTCAAACCAGAGATTTTAGCTCCAGAAGTTCTGTACTTTCCTCTGTTACTTTAGGTTCTGGGTCTTTGTCCAATTCAAATTCGGGAATTTGAACAAACATCTCTGTCCAGGCACAGTGGGAACAGCCTTACTTGATCCTCTCTATAGTAACATATTTTAGAGTAGGTTTTTAAATTATACAATGATGCAACTTAAAGAGAGATTAAATGTTTTTATGTGATGTCAATAATAAGACTTCAAATAAGTGAGCTTTTGTTAAAGCAGATACATTAAATAATTTAATGAACACATGATTATATTTCAGCATTCTAATGGAAGTCAATTTTGTCTGTGTGAAGTAATCAGAATCTTGTAAATTCCTCATAATGAGATGCTTTAAATTATTTAATAATAAATCATACTTTTGAACTGGAGAGAGTGAAATCAGAATTCTCCTAAGAGTTAAGCTATGTAAACCCAAAACTAGATAGCAATCCTGAAACTGGTTAAATAGAATGAATAAAGATTAGAGAAGAAGCAAACAAAAATCAATTTTAATCAATCATCTCCTAAGATCTCCACAATTATAATAGGGAAAATGGCTGCTATAGTAACAAAAATACTATAACATTTAAGAAGATAGAAGTCTAATAAAGTTAACTGTCTTGAGAAGCATTTTGACATATAAAATGAGACTTCTAAACATAACAATGCATTAATAGATGAAGCATTGCTTAGACAAATTATGACTTGGATCACAAATATTAATCAAGCAATTATTCTGTGCCAGGTGGCCTTGAGAAATGTAATACTGCTATATGTCTGCAGTTTACATTCTAGCTAGGAAAGCCAGTGAAATGAACAAAAAAAACAAAAAGCCAATCAAAAAAATGTTATCAACAGACTGCTAAGATAAATAAAAGTTGTATGTTTCTAAATCCAAAAATTACCATAAATTTTTCCAGTAAAGAAATCCTACTCAGTCATTTGAGAAATAAATACATTAGTGTCCACTGATTAGTTAGCAGATAAACATAGTGTCAGTGTAAACAATTTATCCTCAACTTATTTCAACAGGCATATGGCACATGAAAGACTCGTTCATCTGCCATGATTTAGAACCCATCTTCTTAAGCGTTTCATGACTAATAGACATCTTTTTCAACATGAGGACAGGTTGTATCTCTGTCAGATTTGAATTGTGTGGTCACAGTCTGCACTAGAGCTCCATGAAAGGAATGAAAATAGAGAAAGTCAACAGTTACACTAAAAAAAAAAAAATCCAGAAAATTAATGTTATCATTCGACATGGGCACTTTGTGGTTTGGATCTTTAGTGTTCCACAAAGTCTGTGGGCTAAAGGCTTGACCATCAGCCTTGTGGCAGTGATGGGAGGTGGTGAAAACTATAGGTGGTAGAGCCATTTGGTCCCAACACTCTGCCCTCTGGGCACAGGTGAGCAACATTACAGCTGGAAGGGAGGAAGAGACAAGGCACTGTTCCTGCAAAGAGGCAGGAAAATGCCCCAGGTCTAATCAATGATGGTTCACCACCACTGGCCTAGTTCACTGGAGAACTTCTAGCACTGGAGAAACAAAGTTACTGAGAAGCCCCAACCCTGAGAACCGTAGGCTCATGGCTTATCCTAGATCATGAGTGATCCAGGACAACAGATAATATTTCTCCCCATCAGGAAAGAAAGCACCAGGAACTAACAAAGGACTACTGCCAAAGTACATGAAGAGAAAATCCTCAGTAGAGCACAAGCACACCAAGAAAGCCTAAAATTTAGGATGGAACAAAAGCATTAAGCAAAGCCCACTCACAGAGGAGATCCCCATTACATCATGAGTTCAGATGCATCAAGTGGAGGCAATAATTAAAGATGGAGAATGTCAACTTCAAACACAATTTATCTCTTCTCTCCTCGGATTCATTAAGATCAAATCTTCAGCCTAGAATAGCAGTTTTCCATCTTGGTTCCACATCAGGGGAGCTCTGAAAAATACCAGTACCTGAATCCTTAGGCCTAAAGATTCTGATTAAATTGGCCTAGGGTATCTCTGGGGCATCTGCATTTCTAAAGGTCTCCAAGTAATTGCAAAGTGCAGCCAATGTTAAGAACCATTGGCCAAGTGGAGGCCCACAGCCTGTTCAGATCTTATGTAGGAGTACTTACCATGTTTGCTTTCAAATAGATTGAAGACACAAGGTTGAGATAGGCATAAATCATTTCACTGTACCTGTAGTAATGAGATTGTTAAGTACATAATGGTTTTAAAGTAGAAATTATACTAATAAATTGTATTGACAGGAAAAAAAAAGAAAAATCCACTCTAACCCAGCACCAACTCTTACTTGACAGTGGAGCTAGAAGAATGTGAAGTCTGTGTCGCTCTGAAGGTAACCTCAACACAGCTAAATCCTGAGGGGACTGAGTCAGTTACCCACACTAAGACCTACAAAAGAAAAGGTATGCTCATTTCCAGGTGTAAGCATCATTTACTTCAAGCTCTGCTGTTCTAATAGGTATCTTTCAACCAAAAACTTTACCAGGTTCACAGGGGAGCAAGGAGTACCAAATAGTAAAACTGTGATCACTTATGACACGAATGTTAGAATTAACATGGAAAATTTAACATAATTATGTTAAATGTTCTTATAGAAAAAGTGGACAACATGAAGGAATACAAAGGAAATCAATGAAGTGATAAAACTATGTAAAGTAATTCTGTAGGAAATGCCTTCCATAGGCTCATTAATATAGTCAATATTGCCAAGAAAAGAATTAGTGAAGTTGAAGATAAATAATCAAAATTATTCAAACTTAAATACAAGGAGAAAAAAGAGTAGGAAACAAAATCAATCCAATAGCTATATGGAAAATATCAAAATATCCATATCATGTTGTAGTTCAAATCTAGAACAGAAAAGAAAGAAAATTGGGTAGGGGAAATATTTGCAAAAGCAATAACCAGAAACTATCCAAACATGGGGAAAGAGGTTATCTCAGTCAGTTTCTCCTAGCTGAGACCCAATAGCTGACACCAACAACTTAAAGGAAAGGTCTATTTTGGCTCATAGTTTGTAGAGGTTTCAGTCTATAGTTGGCTCCAAGGCAGGGCAACATGGCACAGAGGTATGGCAGAAGAAGGTTGCTCACAACATGCCAACCAGGAAAGAGAGGCAGAGAGGTCAAGGGAGGAAGGAGGGAGATATATATACCCTTCCAGGCCATGCTCCCTGTGACCCACCTCCTCCAACCAGGATTCACCTCTTCAAATCTCAGTTATAAACTCATCAGTGTACAAATCTACTGATGAGCATTATGCCCCCATGATACAATGATACATGATACAATACATTCTCCCATGATATAAAATGCCCACATATGAGGGCATGAAGATTTAGGGGTGACATTAGATATAAAGTACAGATCAAAGAAGATCAAAGTGCATTAGTCAGAATAAAGTACTTTTATAATGAGTTTTCAGTAAAGCTTTACACATGCTACATTTCAGGTTACTTTGGAAAAGGCTACAAATTTATATAATTATAATGAAAATATGACACTTTAAATGAAACAAGTAATAATTAGAGGTGATACTACATACTTTTTCAATTTTACTATATCATAGTATAGTAATAGAAAAATTTAGTTTTTGGAATGCAATTTATATTCAGTATCATAAAGTTCACATCTTGAAGTGTATGACTCTGATTTTTGATGTATTCACAAAAATGATGCACATATCTCCATAATATAATTTCTGAAGTTTTTTATCATCTCCCCCCAAAACGTTACTACTGTCCTTCCCTAGCTCTGCCAAACACTAATCTAAATTCTATTACTGTGGAATTGATTATTCTGTATATTTCATGTCAATGGAATCATACGTTATGTGTCCTTTTGTTTTTTGCTTTATTAGATAGCATAATTATTTCAAGGTTCTTCCCTATTGTAGACTGTATCATTGCTTCATTTCTATTTTTATAGTGAGCTAATATCTTATTGTGTGGATTTACCACATTCTGTTAATCCGCTCATCAGATTTGGATATTTGAGTTGTTTTCACTTTGGGAATATTATGAAAATGCTGCTATAAGTATTTCTGTGTATATAGTTAGGCATAGGAAACGCTTGGTTATATGTAAAGAGTATGTTAATTTTTTTAGGAATAACCAAACTGTTATTCAAAGAGGCTGCATCATTTTACATTCTTAGCAGTGTGTTAATATACCAATGCTCTTCTTTCTCCCCAGCACTTGCTTTTTTCATCTTTTTAAATATAGCCATTACTGTGGATGTAAAGTGCTATTTCATTGTGGTTTTGATTTGCATTTCCCTAATGATTCATTTTATGTGTTTATTGACTTCTGTGCATCATTTTTGGAAAAACAGCTATTCAAGCCTTTTGTCTGTTTTTAACCAAGTTATTGGTCTTTTTATTGCAAGAGTTGATTCAAAATTATATTATACAGATACACCAACATATATTTATGCAAACACATAAATGTTGTATGCTACTAATAGCTAATAAGATATATAATTTGCATATATTTTCTCCCATTCTTGGAATTATCTTTTCACTTATGGGTGGGGTACACATTCTTAATTTTGATGAAGTCAAATTTATCTATTTTTTTCGTACTCTCTGTGTCATAGCTTAAAAATATTGCCTAATTCATGGTTGCGGGGCTTTACATTTATATTTTCTATGAACTGAATATTTGTGCTCCCCATTCATGTTTTAATGCTAATCCCATATATGATTATATTTGAAGATGTAGCATTTGAGGTAAATTCAGTTAGAATCATGGAACTGTGATGATAAGATTGGTGGCCTTATTGGTAACCTCTCTCTGTTCTTTTTTATTTGAAGATATAGCAAGAAGGGTTCTAAAAACAAGAAAGAGGGCCCTCCTGAGAACCCAACTCTGTTAGCCCTTTGACAATGAACTTCTAGTCTCTAAAACAGAGTAATAAATGTTTGTTTTTTAAGTTACCCAGTCTGTTACTTTTGTCATAGCAGCCTAAGACAGTATTCTTTAAAGATATTTATACTTTTAGCTCTTATATCCATACCTTTGATAAATTTTGACTTATTTTTGCATATCATGTAAGATAGGGGATCACCTTCATTCTTTTGCATATAGTTATTGAATTTTCTTGGGAAAGGGTATTGTTGAAAAGACTGTTCTGGACCAGAGATTTAGCTCAGTGGTTCTGCTGCCTGCCTGGCAAGTGCAAGGACCTGAGTTCAATCCCCGGTACCAAAAAAAAAAAAAAAGGATAGTGAAAAGACTGTCCTTTCTCCATCGAATTTTCTCGTCAGCTTCATCAAAAATTAATTGACTAGCTGGGAATGGTGGCACATGCCTCTAATCTCAGCACTCTGCAAGGCTGAGGCTGGGGGATTACAAATTCAAGCCCAATCCAGGCAACTAAGGGATTTAGCAAAATCCCGTCTCAAAATAAAAAATACAAATGGGTTGGGGATGTACCTCAGCTTGAAGCCTCTGTGTTCATTCTCCAATACTGCCAAAAGAAAAAAAATGACCATTACTATTAAATCAATTTGAAATGTAAATTATTTCTAGAGTCTTTATATGACCACATATATTCCTCTCACTGATTATCTTGGAAGTCAATGTAGCTAATAAACCATGAAGTTATGTACCCATATTACATACCCTCTTCCTTACTTTCAAGGATTCAGGTTGAAAGGGCATCAGCTAGGAAATCTAGAAAATTTATTCAACTACCTGCAGTATGTATTAGTCAATGCTTACTAAAGTCAGATGTAGAAGAGTGCAAAATGTCTGCCTGCACACTGGGGCCAAAAGGATCCAGTGGAGGGCTTGGAGCCCACAGCAATGTCCCATGCAAGTCCTTATCAGGAGGCCAAAGGATCTGTGATGGGAGATCGAAGGATCTGGCTGGAAGCTGATGTGTCTGTGCCCAAAAGCTGAGGAATCTGAGCCAGGAAGCTGAGGAATCTGCTCTGGAAGCCAAGAGATAGCGTCCAAGATGAAGACAAGGATTGAAACGCACCCAAGAAAGAAACAGCCAAAGCTCTTTCAAACAAAAACCGCCAAAACTCCTCAGAAGAAAAGCAGCCACAATGCTCCTCCTCCTTTTGAGGAAGATGAACTGAAATCCTTCCCTCTTGTTCTCCTCTTATGCCAACAATTCTCCTTAAAGTGAGTCTTCCACGCCTAGAACCATGCTGGTTCAATTCAGCTGGGTGTCTCCCTCTCAAGTTGACAATTAATCAATTCACCACCACCCAGTATAAGTCGGGATACTAACATTCAGTGTTAAGTGCTCCCCTAAAGTCTGGTAAAGTCAGAAGGGCCTCAAAAGGTAAAATCCTTTTGGTCTTTTTCTAGACAATAACCTTTCTTATCAAGTAGACTTCTCACTATCCTGATTATCCCTAAGTAGTGAGTTACTTTCCTACCAGCCTGTGGAATTGTTCTAACAAGCTAACCACACTCCTGAAAGAATCAGAGGTCATTCTCCTCCATATTATCACAGTATCTGACTCCCACAGCCCATGGTTATTTCTTTGTTTCTTAATGTAACCTACATGTGGTCCTGCGTAGTGGGATATCTTCTTCCTTAGAGCTGTAAGTATATGTGACTGATAAACTGTAGTGTTTAACTTCCTTCTATCATGTGTCCTGGGTTTACACATTCCAGTAATCTTTAACATAGTATTATGGTTTGGATCTCAGTACTCCACAGGCCATGTGCTAAAGGCCTGGTCACCAGCCTGTGATGCTACTGGCAGGTGGTGGAACCTTTAGAAGGTGGGGCAAAGTACAAGGAAATTAAATTTGGGGGGATGTGACCTTGAAAGAAATATTGAAACCTAGGTCTCTCCCCCCTCTTCCCTCCCTCCCTTTCCCTCACTTCCCCTCCTCCCTCTCCCTCCTTCTGCTTCTCCCTCTCTTTCCATTTCTCTCTCTCTCTCAACTTCTTAGCTGCAGGGTGAGCAGTGTCCTCTATCACATGCTCCCTGACATGATGTTCTGCCTTGCAATAGGCACAAAGCAACTAAATTTGCACACCATGAAATGAAACCTCTAAAAGCTGAGCCAGAATAAATCTTTCTTCCTTAGAAGTTGATTATCTCTCAGTCTCACCAATGAGATGAAGAGGTTGTTGTTAAAACACTACACTTTGTGTTAGGTGCTGTGGGAGACAATATAATTCTATTATCCTTGACCATATATTAGCCACTTACTCTGTCTCTTGAGAAGTGAGAACACTGCTTTAATGATAGCTTGATACTTTTTCTCACCTCCCACCACATTCTCCATCTGAGATTTATTTTCTACCTTTCTGGCTACATTTTCAAGTGTTCTTTCAATTTATGGTAGAGTATTTCTAAATGGCCCTGTGGAAAGCCAAACAATTAGAGTTCTGTGTGAGGAAAAGGTATACAGAGTCATCGAAGCGTGATGTTAGTATCTCTAATCAATACTGAAAACCTGCAACACTCCAATCCAAAAGCCCTGATTATAGAATTATATACAATTGACTTTGCCCTTCATCCTGAGTTCCCTTCTTTTTTCACCCAGATAAACTCTTTAGTAATTCTTCCTCTGCTTATGCCTGGCTTAATGACGGAACAGCAATTTTCACTTCTACCTTTTTTTTTTTTTTTTTTTGGAGATTTTTTTCAATGTCGCTGAAAGAAATCACTGGAAGAAGCTAACTTTTCCTAGTTAGAATATCCATTTTAAGCTTTGTTCCAGTACAGTGTAGAGTCAATGAAATAAGTTACAAATATACTTTCTTGCAAATGTACTCCATTATTGAAGGAATATAAGAGTTAGTGAAGAAAACTATTTACTAACACTTAGTGATCAGTCCAGTGTACCTAGGGATTTTTGTTTTTTTCTGATTGATCAAACTGCTTCCATATAACTATGATCTAGAATTGTATGCTTTATATCATATTTTCTCCCTCTTTATTGCCTTTATTATTTCTCCCTCTTTATTGCCTTTGCATTCTCTGTCACATGTCCCTATTTATTTTTGCCTACTATTACCTACTTATAATCCTACTTGTTAAAGAAATCTTGGAGGTTCAAAATTATTCAGGTATAGAGAGAAACAGAGCTCTAATCAAAGAAATATTTATTAAGCACATAATATTTTAAAAAACAAAATAAATTTTGAGAATGGCAGAAATATTAGCTTCTTGTCTTAAATAGTAGTCAAATACAAATTTCTATCATAACTGTGACAGAATATATAATATTTTACTTTCAAAAAAATCCCGGATGTAGCTCAATGGGACCTCACCTGCCTGGCAAGCTCAAGGTTCTAGGTTCAATCCCTTCTACTGAAAAACAAAACAAAACAAAAAAATACCATCAAACAAACAAAAGTTTTGAAACTGGTTTTCTTAAGTAAGCTGCCTAGTGATACTAGGTTTAAAAAAAATCACAGAATTACTTTGGATGTTTGAAATCCTAATATTTCAAATGCATCCTTTCCAACAGATGGTCTTTTCTCTGCTGATATTGCCTGGATTGCACCCTTATAGTTTCTGTATCAATATCCTTGGAGGGGGTAAGCAGCTCCAGGGTTGACCAGTTTCCTCTGTGACTTCTTTTGAATGTTACAGAATGCTTTAAACACTAACCATATATTGACACTCATTAAATAGAAAGCAACAGTTATTGCTTAATTAACTTAGTTAGAACATCGGTGACAGTTTAGTTAGTGTCTTTTACCCAATTAAGTTCTCATAATACAAGTCAGATGGGTTCTTGTTGATTTTGTTCATCTTGAGTCCACTTCAATTCTGAACCTTGGTTGATGAGGTTGTTTAGTTGTCTCTTAGCGACAACACCTGCCCCTCTTTCTGTGGTCTGCACAGATGGGATACAAATCCGTGAATGGAATTTCCAATGATCTGCTGCTACCTGACTTCCTTACTGTATCTGTGGACTTGAATGGGAAGATCTGTGGGAGATCAAAAGATTGAGAGGGAAAGTGAAGCTTTTTGCTTAGGGTTGCATAGGGTAGCACTTAATGGACACTGATAAGGGTTGTAGTATCTGCAGCAGAGGTGGGATGAATATAGAGTCGGATTAACTGAACAGAGATGGTACTTTTTCAAAAGTACTTTTCAGGAAATCAACATCTGTTCAATGTACTCAGACCTGTTTGCAATATTGTTTCTAAAGGAGAAATTACAGGTGCAGACAGTAGCACTCCAACTGAATGTCAAGAGGTTTGAATTTTCATTATTACCACTTTATTCATATATGCACATATATGTATACAGTTATGCAAGTGGATTTATTAGGTTTATGGGATCAGAGGTAGGATAGTTCACAGTGGCTGGCTATGTTTTGGAGAGAGAGAAGATACAGTAGCTTCTCGCTTAATGGTGACTGGGAAGCAGAGCAAAGGTAAAAGTACCAGAGAAAAAGTAGTCAGGAGCCAGATACAGTATCCAAAGTTATGTGTCTGTGACCAACTCAGACCTACCCAGAACTGTGTTTTACTAATCACCTCAGTTGTACTCAAGCCAGTCAAGTTAGCAATCCAGCTTAACTGTCCCAAACTGTTTCCTTTTCTTTTCCCTTCATCCACCTTACTTTTGTCATATTTCAGTTTTCCAGATATTGTAGCTAATTCTTTTCTTTCAGTTCCCTCTTTTTGAAATTGTGTATTTCTACCTCAAACCTTCTGAGTTATGTAGTTTGAGTTCAGGACCAGGGAAGAGAAACAGGAAGTGAAGCAGCAAGAGAGGCAGAATTGGAGGAAAGAGATTTGCCGTTGATATATATTATCTGACAAAGAGAAGTTCTAGTTGCACCTATGGAAAGTTAAATTTGAAGTGGAAAAGGAAGTGTTGATTTAGTGATGCAATTTACCAGACCATTGAACTTTCCCTATTAATTGATCATCAGTAAAGTGGAATTAATTTGGTTAGTCTTTAATTGAATGGACATTCCCCTGTGTATTTGAAGGATAATATGCTCTCATTTATATCTTGAAACTTGTACATTAATTTTAATCTCTTCCTTCTCCCTTCATGCCTCACTGGTTCATGAGCTCCTCATTGGTGAGGCCTTTGTTGACAGTTGACATACCTCATCCCTTGTGTGGCTGTACCATGAGCTTTATTTGTAGACTTTACTTCCCTAGAATATTTTATTATTGTAGCTCAACTTACTGTATTCTCGTAGTAAAAGCTCCATGATGACAGAGAAACTTGATTTTTCTGCAGTCCTACAGTCATATCCAGCATTGCTATAGAATATTCCTCATGAAAGTGATCCATATATAAGTGTTGAATGATGGGATCATTTCAAAGATTCATCAAGCCACCTACCTCCTATCTTCAGCAATATATGAAACACAGAAAGTGCAAAAGAAAATAAGTTTCTAAGTCTTAAGAACTAACAGCTGCTTGAGGCATATATAAAGGGAACAGCATGAGGTGGGAGAAAATGTGCCCCAAATCATGGCCCTTTACTGACCTCAGACACTGCCATCATGAATCATCCCTCCTGGCTTTTCCCTTTAATGGAGAGACACAGGAAGTAGGATGCTAAAATCCCTAGAGAGGAATTTATCTTCAGGTTTTTGGTTCTTTTGATTTAAATGCATAATGTTTCGAGAGGAAGTTTGTACCAATATTCCAGACATGTTTTATTACCATTGACATTTGAATGACAATCCACAAAGTGACACACTTTTTCACATACACAGGGATTAATTACATATTTTTCTTCACTATCAATTTGTTTTTCCCAAGTTGATATATGTTGTCAAAGGCATTTTGGACTGGATGTGATCTATAGAAGCTTATACCTACAGTATCTTATTTTTTCCCTAAAATACAAAACAATAATCAGGAAGCTTTCAAACCACAAAAAAAAAAAATTAAAAGAGTGCAGAGAGTCTTTTATATTTAGTGACAAGAACGTTTGCCACAGATTTTTCTCAAAAGCCAACTCCCTCAAGATGTAGTAAAAATATAAATATAGACTGATTTTTTTAGAAATTGACTCATGCTTTTTACATAATTGCAGCTAGATGAAATTGAGGCTTTAGAGATTTGAAATTCCAATCAAACAATCTGATCTGAAATAAATGTAAATCTTGAAATAAGTGAATAAATTGCACATTTGCAAAATCATAAATGGCAGTTATTGAATTCAGCTAAGCAATATCAACCAATAAATTTTGAACACATTGGGAAGTAGGAAAATTACACTTGATTACTTATCAGCAAATCCTAGGTGAAAATGTTTTTTAAAAGGTTATGGAAATTACCTGGCATGTTAAGTTACTGTGGATGGCAATGTCTTTCTTACTTGACTACTTGTTTAATCTGACTTCTTGTTCTTGTCAAACTAAATTCCAGCTCAAACTTGTAATGTACTAAATTCCACATTCACAAAAATTTATGTGACAGATTTGTCACTTCTGATAACAGTTGTCTTCCACAGAAAAATGAGGCTTTCTCTTAGCCTTTGACATGTTAGCTGTAAAGCTTACACACATTTAGTTCTTTACTGCTGTGAGATTTTTTAAAACAGGGTCTTATTCACTGGGGATGCTTACTGATATTGTGAAAAATAAACAGCAGGGAATTCTTTAAATAAGATTATTCTTCCTCAATGCAAATACTACTTAGTTGCATATACTACTCCATAACAGAATAGATTTGTCCACAGTAAGTTTACTTTGTATTCTAGTTCAGGTCTTGTTTTTAGGATGTATAGTTTACAAACAAAATAATTTGGATTATAGCTCCCATAGAAACTAAAGTAATATATACAAATGACAATTTAATGTGTTTGTTCACATGTATTCATTCAATGAGTGTTTGGCAGTAACTGATTACGTGAAAGACTCTATTTCAGATTTTACCGTTACAGATATGAATCAAATAAAATGATTATAGAATTTATAGTTTATTAAGAAAGTCATATTGGTAGGGAAATAATATCAATACAGCAGGAAATATGACAATACTATGTGATAAAAAGTTGAGACTAGAGAAAATTCAAGCGATAGAAAACTTGCTGAGGGATGAAGGAATTTGCCCACAGTAGATGACTTTTTCCTGAAAAGGCATGTCCAAATCCTAACCTCCAGTGTCTATGAGTGTGATCTTATTTGAGAATAATACCTTTTGAAATGTATCTAAGTTAAATGTATCTTGAGATGACTTCATTTTGAATTTAAAATGGGTTGAATGCAATGGTTGGTGTTCTTATAATGGAAGAGAGAGAGAGATAGAGAGAGAGAGAGAGATTTTGACTTAGGTTGCAGAGAAAAGTTTTGTCAAGATAGAGATAGAAATTATAATTATGCTGCCACAAGCTAAGGAACTCTGGAACCACCAAAAGCTGGATGAGAGAAGTAAGGACCTTCTGAAGCACTTAGAAATGATGTGCCCTTCCAAAACCTTGATTTTACACCTCTGGCCTCCAAAATGATGACATAATAAGTTTCCGTCATTTCCAGCCACTAGTTAATTTTCTTCCTGCAGCCTTAAGAGACTAATATAACCACTACAGAGAAAACATTTGAGTCAGGACATGAAGAATGGATTGTACTTGTGGTTTCAGAACCTATGGTGTGGCAGAATGAATAATGTTTGTGCAGAGAAACACCTGAGTAAAGACTCAGGCAATATTTAGAGGAAGAGGAGGTAAATTTTGTAGTATTAAATGAATAGCAAAGGGAAGTTTAAGACAGCAGATGAGAACCGAGGAAAGTGGAGGAGAGATTGGAGAAGAGAGAGAGAAAAAATTCAGAAAAGAGATTAAAAGGATAAAATGTATATAAGCCATTGAGAAGAAAACATCAAGGAGAGAAAATAGAGTGATAATAAGCTATCCTTCAGTGGTTGAGGGGTGTGAGACCTGGGAAATGAGATTCCTGGTCGCTGAAGACATTTGAGGAAGAAAAATTTAGGAGAGAACATCCAGCAACTATATTTGCATGCATAGATCTTCAATAATACAGGAACTGTGCTTTTTGATTTAAATTCTTTACTTAATGTAAAACACTTTGCAAACAGAACAATTTTTCTATTGAGTACTTTCATGATCAACTCCCTTTCTGCTTAGGAATTATTACATTATGCTTTCTTCTCTGCTAAACTGGATCCATGTAACATTTTTTTCATGTGAATTTGTATGAACTGTTGCATATCTTCCAAGAGAAAAAATATTAGTTAACCTTTTTGTCTTATCTTCAAACTACATCATTCCAAGTATAATTTTTAAATTTTAAGTTGTTTTTTCATAAGGCTTTATTATAATCTGTTATTCAAATTAACCATTTTGATTTATCTATTAAGTAAAAATGAAGCAATATAGTGTTACAAGTCAGTAATAGATCTCTTCAGCTCTACTATATTAATTTTTAAGAACAGATTTTTGAGAATTATAAAATATTTTTATGAACATTATCTGAGTTTTTAGCCTTTCAAGTTTAAATGAGGCATAATTTGTATATAAATGCACTTACATACATAATGCATACATTTCTGGTGAATTTGGACATGTGTGTGTATTTGTGATACAATCAAGATGCTAAGCACATCTATTACCTCCTAAAACTTTTTTGTGTTTTTCTGTGTGAGAGTGATTTATAGTTTTTTTGTGTGTGTGGCCAGGACACATGATATCTACTTTTTAACATGTTTTAAAGTACATAATACAGTAAAATTTAAAAAACTCTCCTTACAGCCCAGGGATTTAGCTCAGTGGTACTGGCACCTGTCTCACAAGTGCAAGGTCCTGAATTTGAATCCTGGTACCAAAAAAAAAAAGAGAGAAAGAAAGAAAGAAAGAAAGAAAGAAAGAAAGAAAGAAAGAAAGAAAGAAAGAAAGAAAGAAAGAAAGAAAGAAACCCCAAAACACAAAAAACTCTCTTTATATTCTAAACTCAAAGAAAAATGAAAATCAGTATGTTTCTTGAAAGTAAACCTGACAGGGAAAATGGAAATATTTATCCTCAAAACTCCTATGATTGCAGTGAAGTTATCCAAATGCTGACATCATTATGATAATTTCTGGGAATCTTTCAACTAATTTAAAATGAAACGTACTCTAATGTATGTTTAATAGGAAAAAAATAACCTATACTTGGGCCACTTCAATTTTTTCTCTTCATTAATTTTACTGGTACATTTTAGGTATACAATATGATGACAAGAATCATTGAAAATTTGTACCTTTACATGATGTATCTTGTTTCTTATTTTTTTCCCTATTCCCCTGCCCTCCCTTCAACCCTTCCATCCCTCCCTATTTACAAAGACTTTGTTTCCATTTTTCCATTTTCTCATTTTTTAATTTCCTTCTATCCTTTCCCCTAGCCCTCCCACTTCTTCCCCTTTGACCCTTTTCCTCCTATTTCACATTATCTATTATACCTTTTAGTTCTTATTTACACTTTCAGTTTCTCACACTAGAGAAACTATTTGGTATTTACACATGTGTGCCCTATTTATTTCACTTAAGGGTATCACCTCAATGTGCATCCATTTAGCTATAAATGTCTCTAATTTCTTTTTTTATGTCTCTAATTTCTCATTTTTATGGCTGAGTAGTACTCCATTTTATTTTAATAAACCTCGTTTTTTTTATCTAGTCTGCACTTGATGAGCAATTGGGCTGCTTCCAAGTTTTAACTATTACAAATTGTGTTGCTATGAACATGGGTGCACATATACTGCTGTGGTATGATTCTTTTCATTCTTTGGGGAAGATACCTAGCGGGGGAATAGCTGGATCAAATGGGACTTCCAGTCCTATTTCTTTGAGGTATCTCCATACTGATTTCTACAGTGCTTGCACCAGTCTACACTCCCACCAGCAGTGGAGCAGGGTTCCTCTTTCCCCACAGCCCTACCAGCTTTTGTTATTGGTTGATCTCATGATAGCAGCCATTCTTTCTGGGGTGAGCTGGAATCTCAGCGATGTTTTCATTTGCATCTCTTGAATGAAGAGTGATGTTGAACATTTTTTCATATGTTTATTTGCTATTTCTACTTCTTTGTCTGAGAAATGTCTGTTCATTTCAGATACCCATTTTTGGATGGGGTGTTTAAATTTGGGAGTTCTGATTTTTTTAAGTTCCTTGTAGATTCTAGATAGTAGACTTTTGTCTGAGGATCATCAGGTGAAAAATTTTTCCCACATTGTGGGTTGTCTTTTCACAGTGCTGGTGGTTTCTTTTGCTGTGCAGAAGCTTTTTAGTAAGAAGAGATCCCACTTGTCGATTGTTTGTGCTAGTTCATGGGCAACTGAGGTTTTCTTCATAAAGTCTTTTCCTACACCAATATTTTCAACAGTTCTACCTAACCTCTTAGCCAGTTCAGTGTTTCTGTTTTAATATTTAGATCTTTAATACATTTTTATTTTACTTTAGTTCATAGTGAGAGATACAGGTCTAGTTTTAATCTTTGGCAAGTTGAAACCCAATTATTCCAGCACCATTTATTAAACAGGCTATCTTTCCTCCAGTGAAGGTGTTTGGCTCTTTTGTCAAAAATGAGGTGGCTGAGTGTGTCTGGAGTTGTTTCTACATCTTCGAATTTGTTCCACTGGTCCTCAGGTCTGTTTCTTTGCCAGTACCACGCTTTTTTTTTTTCCCATAGCTTTGTAGTATAGTTTCAAGTTGGGTGTTGTGATACCCCCTGCCATGTTTCTGTTGCTTACGATTGCTTTTGTTATTCTACGTCTCTTCTTGTTCCAAATGAATTTTTGGATTGTTTTCTCAGGGTCCTTGAAGTATGCTGCTGGAATATCAATTGGGATTGCATTGAATCTATATACCAGTATTGGAAGTATGGCCCTTTTCACTATGTTGACTATTTTGACCCAGGAGCAAGGGATGTGTTTCCATTTTCTGATATCATGTTCAGTCTCTCTTTTCAGAGAGCTATAGTTTACAGAGAAGAGGTCTTTGATTTCTTTCTTTAGGTTGATTCCAAGCTATTTCAGTTTCATAGATGCTATTGTGAAAGGGATTGTTTGCCCTATTTCTCTCTCAGTGAGTCTGTTGTTCACGTAGAGGAAAGTTATTGATTTTTATGTGTTGACCTTGTTTCCAGCTATCTACTGAATTTGGTTATTAAGTCTAGAAGACTTTTGGTGGAGTTCTTGGGGTCTTCTTTATAGAATATCATGTAATCTGCAAATAATGACAATTTGACTTCTTCATTGCCTATCGTTATTCTGTGCACTTCTTACTCTTTTCTAATTGCTGTGGCTAATGTTTCTAAGGCTATATTGAACAGGAATGGTGAGAGTAGACATCCTTGTCTTTTTCCTGATTATAATGTGAAGGATCATAGATGGCTTTTATCAGATTGAGGTAGAGACCCTCTATCCCAATTTTTTGGAGAGTTTTTGTCACAAATGTGTGTTGGATTTTGTCGAATGCTTTTTCTGCATCTATTGAGATGTTCATATGGTTTTTGTCCTTGGCTCTATTGATTATAGTGTATTACATTGATTGATTTGTGTATATTGAACCATCCTTACATCCCTGGGATGAATCTCACTTGGTCAGGGTGGATGATCTTCTTGATGATATTCTGCAATCTATTTGCCATTATCTTATTAAGAATGTCTACATCTATCTTCATTAGTGAGATTGGCCTATAGTTCTCTTTTTCAGTTGGGTCTTTCTGTGCTTTGGGGATCAAGGTGATGCTTGCTTCCAGGAATGAATTTGGGAGTATTGCTTCCCTTTCAATTTCACTGAAGAACTTAAAGAGTAGTGGCAGTAGTTCCTCTCTAAATGTCCTGTAGAATTCAGCAGTGAAGCCATCAGGACCTGGGCTTTTCTTAGTTGGTAAGTTTTGAATTATATTTTCAATTTCATTGATATTGAGTTGTTTATAATTTTTAGGTCTTCTTCATTCAACTTTGGTAATTCATACATATCCATTTCTTTCTTCTGTGTTTTCCATCTTATTGGCATATAAGTTTTCAAAGTAGGTATTGATGATCCTCTGGATTTCTTCTGGGTCCATTGTAATGTCATTCTTTTCATTCCTAATTGCATGGATTTGGGCCTTTTCTTTCCTTTCTCTGATAAGGTTGGCTAAGGGTTTGTCAATTCTTGTTTATTTTTTCAAGGAACCAACTCTTGGCTTCATTGATTTTTTGTATTGTTCTGTTAGTCTCCATTGCATTGATTTCTGCTCTGATTTTTACAATTTCCTCCCTTATGTGAGCTTTGGGTTTGTCCTGCTCTTCTTTTTCTAGAACCTTAAGGTTCAGCATCATGTTGTTCAATTGGGTTTGCTGTATTTTCTTAATATGAATTTCCCTTGTAAGACTGCTTTCATGTGTCCCATAGATTCTAATATATTGAATTGTTATTGTCATTTAATTGTAGGAACTTTCTGATTTCTTCTTTAATTCTTCTGTGAGCCACTGGTAATTCAGAAGTGTATTGTTAAATTTCCATGTGTTTATGAAATTCTTGAGGTTTCTTTAGCTGTTGATCTCCAATTTCATCACACTATAGTCTGATAATATAGAGAGGATAACTTCAATTCCTCTGCACTTACATAAACATGTTCTATGAGTGAGTGTGTGGTCTATTTTGGTAAATGACCTGTATGCAGCTGAAAAGAATATGTATTTTGATTTCGTGAGGTGGAACACTCTGCAAACATCTGTTAAGTTCATTTGTTCAAGAGTTAGATTGAGTTCTAGTATTTCATTACATTTTTTGTCTTGTTGATCTATCTATTTGTGACAGTAGGGTATTGAGGTCCCTCACTACCATTGTATTACTGCTTATTTGATATTTCATGTCCATTACTATTTGTTTTATATAGTTGGGCACACTAGTGTTTGATGCATATATATTTATGATTGTCATCTTTTCCTTTTGGATTGTTCCCTTTGCAAGTTTGTAGTGTCCTTCTTTGTCCCCTCTTAATCACTGTTGGTTCGAAATCCACTTGATCTGAAAAGAGAATAACTACTCCTGTTTTTTGGGTTTTTTGTTTTGTTTTGTTTTGTTTTTTGCTTTCCTATTGCATGGAGTATTGTTTTCTACCCTTTAACTTTCAGTCTATGAGTTTGTTTTTGAATTAAGTGTGTTTCTTGTATGCAGCATATTGTTGGATCTTGCTTCTTGACCCATTCTGCCAGTCTATTTCTTTTGATTGGTGAATTGAGATCATTAACATTAGTGGTTATAACTGATATGTATTGACTTATCATTGTCATGACTTTTTCTTTTTGTTGGATTCTCCCACTTTGCTTTAATTTCTTGTCATGCCTGATGGATTCATTCTGCTGGGTCTCCTGGGGTTGTGATTCTCATTGTATTTTCCTAGGATACTGTCTAAAATTTTTGGGAGTGCTGGTTTGTTATTCATGAAGTTCCTCAGGTACTCTTTGTCATGAAAGTATTTTATTTCTCCATCAATTTTGAAAGATAGTTTTGCAGGGTACATCAATCTGGGTTGGAGGCTGTTTTCCTTTAGGGCTTAAAATACATTACTCCAAGCTGTTCTTGCCTTGATGGTTTGCTTTGAGAAATCTGTGATTCTGATGGACTTTCCTTTATATGTGATTTATTTCTTTTCTCCAACTGCTTGTAGAATTTTGCTCTTCTGCTGGGTTTCTGGAATCTTAACTATTATATGCCTATGTGTAAATTTTTTTTGATCAAGGCTAGTTGGAGTCCCATATGCCTCATTCATCTGTATGTCAAGTTCTTTTCCCCTGCTGGGGAAGTTTTCTGCCATCATTTCTGTGAACAGTTTTTTTTAATGTCATCTGCACTCTCTCCTCTTTCTTCATTGACTCCAATCAGTCTTATGTTATTCTTCTTTGCATCGTCTAGCAGCTGCTGGATTGATTTCTCATGTTCCCTTACAATTTTGAAGCATTTTTTTCTTTTCCTGGTCACTAATTGCAATCTTATCTTCTATATGTGAAATTCTATCCTCACATTGGTTCATTCTGCTGCCCAGACTTTCGATGGAGATTTTAATCTCTTGGAAATCTGTTTGCATCTGTTTTATGGATTCCATTTTTTTCCTGTGTTGGGATTCCATCATGTTCCTCATCTCCTCTATTTTTTTTATCTGTGTCCTCTCTAGATTTATTAATCATGTCTTGAACTATGGGTATAATCTCTGCTGTTATCTTAGAAATTATTTCTTACTTTATTTTTTCCAGATCCTCTTTTGTGCCAGTTCATGGAGTCCTGTTGGTTGAGTATCAGATTATTCCATCTCATTTCCCTTTGGGGTTGTTTTAGATGATCTGGAAGTCTGGTTTTGATTCTTTTATGTGTCTTCTCATTTCAAGGAGGAGGGTGTGTGTGCTGTTGGTGCCCACGTGGCTCGGCTCCTTAGCACTGGGGGTGGTGGCAAGTCTGCCCAGCTCAGAGCTGGGGGTGGCTCTCCACAATGATTCTATCACCTGGGAAATTCTGTTGGTTATAACTTGAAAGTACAGTAAATTGAAAATCATCCACTCTCATGACCTCCAGTGATAGATTATTATAGCAAAATTTTAACTTGTCTCTATGATCTTATCCTCTTCAGACTGTTTTCCTAATATATAAAAATTTGCATGCCTAACAAGTGAAAAATTCCTAGACACAACTTAGAGTAAGTACAGATTATAAAAAACAGAAAGAAAACCCTAACATACACTATGAAAGAAAGGCAGGCAGGTTACTGCAAAAGCAACAATGTGCGCACTGGAGTTAGACTTCTCTACAGAAACCATTAAAGCATCAAGAAAATGGAATGATGCAAAAAGAAATGAGAGAAAAAAACTGCCTTTCCAAAATTCCCTAATAGCAAAAATATATTTCAAAACCAAGTATGAAGAAAAGTTATTTTCAGATACACAAAGTGAAAGAGAATTTGCTAAACTTCACAGAAGTTAGTTATATTCGTCTTGTGGGTGGAAAATAATTTTTACTGAAATGTTTAGATGTATGAATGAATTAAAAATTAATAAAATATTAAAATTGAGAAAATATAAACTAACAATGATTGAGTTAAGTGAAACACGAGATTTAGTGTCTTATGAAGGTACTAGTTTCATCTTCTCCCACATGCTCCACTGAAGACCAAAGGTCATGAAAAATTCAGCTTGATAGGGTAGGATTTTTAATCTAGCATGTATGTATGTTATTGCTGGCAGTGAAAGGCTCATTTTCACAATATAATACAGCTATCATAAGTAGTATTTTCTATACTTCATTATTAAAATTTTCTTTTAAGATATATTGATATACAACTGATATTTGAACTATCTCAAACATCTCTAAAATTTGCAGTTTTATTAATCTATGTAGTAATTTTAATAGTTTGTAGTATTTAAGGTTTTGTTCTAAATATACAATCATATCATCTGTGAATAGTGACGTTTTTCTTTTAATACTTTTAATCTTTGTTTTTCATGCCTCCTTGAGCTGGCTAAGAGCTTTAGAACTGCTAAATTGAAATGGTGATAGCAGGCATTATCTTTCCTACCCACCCCACCTCAGAAAATAACTCTATTATGATTCCACCACAACCTTAACCATAGTTTTGTTGTGTAGATGTTTAGCAGAAAATTATTTTTGTCTGTGAGGGACTTTTATTATAGATTGATGTTGAATCTTACAAAATATTTTATCTGTACCCATTTTAATTTCTATAAGGAGGTAGAATTATTTCATCTTTCACTTTTTTTCACCTTTCATTTTTTATGTTCTTTATTAATGTAAGTATTGAAACAATAATTTGAGTTACAGCCATATGTTTTGATAAGTTGTTTTATTTTCTCTGAGTTTAAATTATCTTCCATATTTCCTGTCAATTTTCTTCTTTGATCCTTCTAGTAATATTTTTACCTTGTTTTAATTTTAACGTTTTTATGCATTGAAGCTAGGATCTGTATCTTCTAACTGTCAAAGGATGGATTTTGCTTTTTTATCAATAACTTTTTTAGAATTAACTTTATTGGTACATTTTAGGTATACATTATGATCACATTCATCATTGGGAATTTGTACCTGTACATGATATATCTTAGTTTTTCCCATTCCTCTTCCCTCCCTTCACCCCTCAAGCCCTTTGTATATCAATTTTGACATTATCTGTCATTTTACCAGGACATTTAGAACATTTACATTTAATGTACATTACAGATATATTTGACTCTATTTTATTTTTTGCATATGACTTCGCCTTCTTTATTCTGTTTTCGTCCTTTATTCTATTTTTATGTTAAATATTCTTAGTCATGCTCCTTATATTTACTCTTTTAAATCATAGTGTCTAAGTTGTTTTCTAAGTGTCTAATTCTAGAGATTACAATATGAAATTTAACTTATCCTACTAAATGTTAATACTAATTTAGTTTTAATAAAATATGGAAATTTTGCCCTAGCATAACTTTCTCATCCTCCTTTATGGTATTACTGTTTTATATATTACGTTTATATATATATATATATTACAAATTCAACAAAATAATATTATAATTATTGCTTTATTGAATCATGTCTTTTAGAGTAATCAAGAGAAAAAACTGCAAATTATTTCATTAAATCTTTCATAGTAACATGTTTACCCTTTTTAGTATTTTTTCTTTCTAGGAATTGAGTTACCAACTGTAATTATTTAACTTTTAGCCCAGTGTAGCTCTTTTATTATTCCCTATGTGGCAGTTTGGTTAACCACAATGTCTATTGATCTTCAAAGTCCTAAATATTTTTAAAATTTGCATCTTAGTGTTTTTCTTCAATCTAAGTGAAATTTTCCATTATAATCTTTTCTCATATTGTATACCATTTTCAATTACTTATTAAAATAGTACTTTCAGAAATTCAATGTGGTAAATATACTTGGTTAATGGACACAATATTATCTACTATGTTGGAATTTCTTGTCCAGTGAGGGAAAAATCTCAGGTATTAGGGTGGTTCTTTCTTCTGTGTTTTTATCTTAAATAATATGTGTAAGGATTAAGAAGTACAGGAAATTAAAAGTTTAAATTGGAAAAATTCATCCATCTTTAACTGCAAACAACCTCAACTCACTGAAAATTTTTATCTCATAAGAGAAACACATTAATAACAATGGGATTTGATGAGATAAAGATAGAATATGATATATAAGAAGTGTACAAAAGCATTTTAGATGTTCTCCAAATAAGCAGAGCATATTTCTAACTTTATTTCTGATACTGTTCAAGCAACATTGAAATCCCATTTTTCCATTTCATAAAGCATAAAAAAATTCATCATCAAATTATTGTGTTTCCATAATTTTCTTGGTCTTATTGGTAAAGAATGGTGTGATAAAGGACAGATTCTATAAGCTTCATGCTAAGTAGAATTTTTGCTGACTTCTACTGTGACTTCACAGATATTTATCTCATTAAAACCACAGACCAAGTACACCAATATTAATTAAAGAATTGTTTCCAGTCCAAAAGTATCAGCAAAATCTTAGTGGCTATTCATTTATACAATTATTCTAAGTCACAAAGAAAGATAATCACAAGTTTGGTTTTAAGAAACAATCTGAAGAATTATTTTATTATTTTGAACCTGGCCTACTTAACCTATTTATTTGTATTTTTCCAAGATGTTTGTGTGTTAGCTTTCTTTTACCAAAACAAATTCCAAATATCCAAGGTAATCAACCTAAAAAGAGAAAATTTTTGCTTTAGCTCACAGTTTTATAGGTTTCAGTTCGTTGCATTCAATTTTGTCATTTTCATTTTATTTGCTATAAAGCTATAGTCAGCTCTAGAGACTATAAACTAAATAGAATTCAAGTTCTGTTGTTGGCAAGAATACTTTATAAATGTTCAGGTATAATTTTAATAGAACATTTAACAATGAGTGTTTTGTGACTTTGAAGTGCTCTGGTAAAATATTGTGTCAGCAGCCCTGTGCTCAGCATTTAGATTCATTATTTCAATGTCAATTGCAAAATGACAATGTTTTTGTCCTGTCATTTCTTTATTGACTGAAACACTTCTAGATAAAATGTTTTTCTCTCATGAATATTTGGTCAGGTGAAGTTCATATAAAAGCAAAAAAAATTGAATTGAATAAGGACTTACATCCTATAGAACATTAAGTAGTGTTATTTTGTGGGTTTCACTTTGGGAAATAATCCAAATAGATCATGTGAAAGCAACAGACGAGAGTCTACTGAGATTCTACTGAGAATTGATCAGACTACACAACAGTACTTAAAAAGTTCTTTAATGTCTCTTGTTAGTCTTTCCTCCTTTCTCAGGCCACTGGGAGCAGGGTGGGAGGAGTGCTGTAGTCTGACTCACTACCTTTGCTGTCACTGCAGTGGTCCCTCACATTGCTGTCTCTAGAGGTTCCAATTAGCTGCTATGGTGAATGACATTTACTGCTCTGCTCCACTGGCATGTTTCTCCCTGGGGTCACTCACTCTCCATGTGTCCCTCCCTGTAGGTTCCATGCTCCACTCTCATGTGATCTGGGCACATGAGACTTATGTTGATGATTCCCAACTCAGTCAGAGGTTGCTTTTCATCCTCACATAGTCTGAGGGAAAGAAAAATGGTGGACCATAGGAGAGGGAGCAGCTTCCTGGTCCTTCACCCCTGTGTGTGCTGGTGAAATTTGTTGCCAGGCTTTAGTTTGGAGGAAAGCAAAAGTGATGAGAGGCCATATACACTATAAGTCTTCATGGCTTGATTTTGCCACACTCTTGGGGCTCCATCAGCTTATTGGGAACTTCCTGGATTGGCAGTTCTGGGGTTGCACAGGCGGAGGTCCCAGAGCCAGCCCTGTGGACTGCTTTCACTTTTTGTAAAGTCTTATGCCTATGGTTAGTTTGATCTACACGTCTCTTATTTCAGATTGATTTGGGCATCAGTATGTCCTGCACTTTCTTCCAGTTACCTTAGTTTTTAGTTGATTTTCTCTGAGTAACTCCAACATGGCTCTTCTTCCATTCAGCCATGTTTAGTCTCCTACTTATCATTATTTTTGGACTGTTTTGAATAATTTTGCATACAAAAGTTCTTTGTAATTTATATAGTCATATATATGTATTTTTTTCTATTGCTTCTGGATTTTGAGTCAATTAGAAAACATGTCCCTATATCCATGTGTTCTTTTTTTTTATTAAATTCTTTTATTGGTAAATTGTAGGTATACAACACAATTACATTTCTCATTGGGAACTGTACCTTTACATAATGCGTCTTGGTTCTTATTTCTTCCCCATTCCTAGCCCTCCCTTCACCCCCTCCACCCTTCCTATTTACAAAGACTTTATTTCCATTTTTTCCATTTCTCAGCATTTTTCCTTTCCCTTCTTTCCTTTCCCCTGGCCCCCCACTACCCCTACCCCTTTAGACCTTTTCTTCCTATTTTGCATTATCGATTATTCATTCTAATCATTGGTACATTTTAGGTATACAATATAATAACATTAATCATTGGAAATTTGCACCTTTACATAATCTCTCTTGGTTCTTCTTTTTCACCCTTGCCCAGCCCTCCCTTCAACCCCTCCATTCCTCCCTATTTACAAAGATTTTGTTCCCATTTTTCCATTTTCTCATATTAATCCCATTCCCTTCTATCCTTTCCCCTAGCCCTCCCACTAACTTCCCCTTTGCCCTTTTCTTCTTATTTCACATTACCTATTATACATTTAGTCCTTATTTACACTTTCAGTTTCTCACACCAGAGAAACTATTTGGTATTTACACATGTGTGTCCTATTTATTTCACTTAAGAGTATTGCCTTGATGTGCATCCACTTAGCTATAAATGTCTCTAACTTCTCATTTTTTATGGCTGAGTAGTACTCCATTTTATTAAAAAAAAAACCCATTTTCTTTATCCAGTCTCCAGTTGATGGGCATTTGGGCTGTTTCCAAGTTTTAGCTATCACAAACTGTGCTGCTATGAACATGGGTGCACATATATCACTGTGGTATGATTCTTTTCATTCTTTGGGGAAGATCCCCAGCAGTGGAACAGCGGGGTCAAATGGGACTTCCAGTCCGAGTTCTTTGAGGTATCTCCATACTGATTTCCACAGTGGTTGCACCAGTCTACACTCCCACCAGCAGTGGAGCAGGGTTCCTCTTTCCCCACAGCCCTGCCAGCATTTGTTATTGGTTGATTTCATGATAGCAGCCATTCTTTCTGGAGTGAAGTGGAATCTCAGCATTGTTTTCATTTGGATCTCTCGAATGACCAGTGATGTTGAACATTTTATCATGTATTTATTTGCTATTTCTACTTCTTTGTCTGAGAAATGTCTGTTCATTTCAGATGCCCATTTTCAGATTGGATCTTTAAATTTGGGAGGTCTGATCTTTTGAAGTTCTTTATAGATTCGAGATAGTAGACCTTTGTCTGAGGAAGAGCAGGTGAAGATTTTTTCCCACATTGTGGGTTGTCTCTTCACACTGCTGGTGGTTTCTCTTGCTGTGCAGAAGCCTTTTCATAAGAAGAGATCCCACTTGTTGATTGTTTGTGCTAGTTCATGGGCAACTGAGGTTTTCTTCATAAAATCTTTTCCTACACCAATGTCTTCAAGTGTTCTACCTAACGACTGTTCCAACTGGTTCAGAGTTTCTATTTTAATATTTAGATCTTTAATCCATTTTGATTTTAGTTTAGTGCATGGTGAGAGATATAGGTCTAGTTTTAATTTTTGGCAAGTTGAAGCTCAATTTTTCCAGCACCATTTATCAAAGAGGCTATCTTTCCTCCAGTGAGGGTGTTTGGCTCCTTTATCGAAAATGAGATGGCTGAGTGTGTTTGGCATTGTTTCTGCATCTTCTAATCTGTTCCACTGGTCCTCGGGGCTTGTTCTTTGCCTGTACCATGCTATTTTTATCACACTAGCTTTGCAGTAGAGTTGCAGGTTGGGGATTGTGATACCCCTTGCCATATCTCTGTTACCAAGAATTCCTTTTGCTATTCTGGGTCTATTCTTGTTCCAAATGAATTTTTGGATTGTTTTCTCAAGGTCCATGAAGTATGCTGCTGGGATCTCAATTGGAATTGCCTTAAATCTATATAGCAGTTTTGGAATTATGGCCATTTTCACTATATTAATCCTTCCTACCCAGGAGCAGGGTATGACTGTCCATTTTCTGATATCATCTTCAATCTCTTTTTTCACAGTGTCATAGTTTTCAGAGAAGAGGTCTTTGCTTTCTTTTGTTAGGTTGATTGCTAGGTATTTCAGTTTTTTGGATGCTATTGTGAAAGGAATTATTTGCCCTATTTCTCTCTCAGTGAGTCTGTCATTTATGTAGAGGAAAGCTATTGGTTTTTGTGTGTTGACCTTGTAACCAGCTACTTGACTGAATTTGGTTATTAAGTCTAGAAGACTTTTGGTGGAGTTCTTGGGATCTTCTGTATAGAGTATCATGTCATCTGCAAATAATGACAATTTAACTTCATTTCCTATCTTTATTCCTTTTATTTCTTTCTCTTGTCTAATTGCTGTGGCTAATGTTTCCAGAACTATATTGAACAAGAGAGGTGATAGTGGACATCCTTGTCTTGTTCCTAATTTGAGTGTGAAGGATTTCAGTTTTTGACTATTTAGTATGATATTGGCTGTTGGTTTTTCATAGATGGCTTTTATCAGTTCGAGGTAAAGACCACCTATTCCAATATTTTGTATGGTTTTTTTTCATAAATGCATGTTGGATTTTGTCAAATGCTTTTTCTGCATCTATGGAGATAATCATATGGTTTTTATCCTTGGCTCTATTGACACAGTGTATTACATTAATTGATTTTCATATATTGAACCATCCCTGCATCCCTGGAATGAATCCCACTTGATCAGGTTGTATGATCTTCTTGATGATCTTCTGCATTCTGTTTGCCATTATCTTATTAAGGATTTTTGCATCTATGTTCATTAGTGAGATTGGCCTATGGTTCTTGTTTTCGGTTGGGTCTTTCTCTGCTTTGGGGATCAAGGTGATGCTTGAGTCCCGGAATGAATTTGGGAGTATTGCTTCCCTTTCATTTTCATTGAAGAGTTTAAACAGTAGTAGCAGCAGTTCCTCTCTAAATGTCTTGTAGAATTCAGCAGTGAAGCCATCAGAGCCTGGGCTTTTCTTAGTTGATAAGTTTTTTATTATGTTTTCAATTTCATTGGTTGATATTGGGTTGTTTAGAATTTTTAGGTCTTCTTCATTCAACTTTGGTAATTCATATGTATCTAGGAATCTGTCCATTTCTGTGTTGTCCATCTTATTGGCGAATAGGTTCTGGAAGTAGGTATTGATGATCCTCTGGATTTCTGCTGGGTCTCTTGTAATTTCATCGCTTTCATTCTTAATTGCATGGATTTGGGCCTTTTCTTTCCTTTTTCTGATAAGGCTGGCTAAGGGTTTGTCAATTTTGTTGATTCTTTCAAAGAACCATCTCTTGGCTTCATTGATTTTTTTGTATTGTTCTCTTAGTCTCCATTGCATTGATTTCTCCTCTGATCTTTATATTTTCCTCCCTTGTATGAGATTTTGGGTTGTCTTGCTCTTCTTTTTCTAGAAGCTTGAGGTTCAGCATCAGGTTGTTTAATTGGGCTTGTTCTGTTTTCCTAATATGCATATTCACTGCTATGAATTTCCCTCCTAAGACTGCTTTCATTGTGTCCCATAGATTCTGATATGTTGTACTGTCATTGTCATTTAATTGAAGGAAATGTCTAATTTCTTCTTTAATTTCCTCTGTGACCCATTGGTTATTCAGAAGTGTGTTGTTCAATTTCCATGTGTTTATGAAATTTTTGGAGTTTCTTTTGCTCTGGATCTCCAATTTCATCGCACTATGGTCTGATAATATACAGGGGATAACTTCAATATATTTGCACTTTCTTAAACATGTTCTATGTGTGAGTATGTGGTCTATTTTTGAGAATGACCCATGTGCAGCTGAGAAGAATGTGTATTCTGATTTTGTGGGGTAGAAGACTCTGTAAAAATCTGTTAAGTTCATTTGTTCAAGAGTTCGATTGAGTTCGAGTATTTCATTACTTATTTTTAGTCTAGTTGATCTATCTATTTGTGACAGTGGGGTGTTGAGGTCCCCCACGATAATTGTATTCATGCATATATGACTTTTCATGTCCATTAGTATTTGTTTTATATAGTTGGGTGCATTAGTGTTTGGTGCATAGATATTTATGATTGTCATTTCTTCCTCTTGGATTCTTCCCTTTACAAGTATGTAGTGTCCTTCTTCGTCTCTCTTAATCAGTTTTGGTTTGAAATCTGTTTGATCTGCAAAGAGGATAGCTACTCCTGCTTTTTTTTCGGGTTCTTGTCACATGGAGTATTGTTTTCCACCCTTTAACTTTCAGTCTATGAGTTTCCTTTTGAATGAAGTGTGTTTCTTGTATGCAGCATATTGTTGGATTTTGCTCCTTGACCCATTCTGCCAGTCTATTTCTTTTGATTGGTGAATTGAGACCATTAATGTTGATGGTTATAACTGAAATGTATTGATTTGTCATTGCCATGACTTTTTCTTTTTGTTGGGTTCTCCCCCTTTACATTTAATTTCTTGTCATGCTAGATGGGTTCATTCTGCTTTGCTTCCTGGGGCTGTGATCTACAATGTCTGTTCCTAGGATATTGTGTAAAATTCTTTGGAGTGCTGGTTTGGTATTCACAAAGTTCCTAAGGTGCTCTTTGTCATGAATGTATCTTATTTCTCCACCCATTTTGAAAGATAGTTTTGCAGGGTACATCAATCTGGGTTGGAGGCTGTTTTCTTTTAGGGCTTGGAATATGTCACTCCAAACTCTTCTTGCCTTGATGGTTTGTGTTGAGAAGTCTGCTGTGATTCTGATGGGCTTTCCTTTGTATGTGATTTGTTTCTTTTCTCTGACTGCTTGGAGAACTTTGTTCTTCTGTTGTGTTTCTGGAATCTTAACAATTATATGCCTATGTGTAGATTTTTTTTGATCAAGGCTATTTGGAGTCCTATATGCCTCACTTATCTGTATGTCAAGCTCTTTTCCCCTGCTTGGGAAATTTTCTGCCATTATTTCTGTGAAGAGATTTTTTTATGTCATCTTCACTCTCTCCTGTTTCTTCATTGAGCCCAATCAGTCTTATGTTATTCTTCTTTGCATCATCTAGCAGCTGCTGGATTGATTTCTCATGTTCCCTTATAATTTTGAAGCAATTTTTCTTTTCCTGGTCACTAATTGCAATCTTATCTTCTATATCTGAAATTCTGTCTTCACAGTGGCTCATTCTGCTGTGTAGACTTTCAATGGAGTTTTTCATGTCCTGGAAATCTATTTGCATCTGTTTTATGGATTCCATTTGTTTCCTATGTTGGGATTCCATCATGTTCCTCAGCTCCTCTCTAGGTTTATTAATCATGTCTCACACTAGGGGCACAATTTCTCCTGTTATCTGAGAAATTATTTCTGATTTCATTTTTTCCAGATGCCCTTTTGTTGCCAGTTCAGTGGGTCCAGGTGGTTGAGTATCAGAGTGTTCCATCTCATTTCCCTTTGGGATTGCTGTAGGTGATCTGGAAGTCTAGTTTTGAGACTTATTTATGTGTTTTCTCATTTCGACTTGGGGAGGGGCTGTTGGCCCCTGCACAGATTACGTCCTCTGAGCTGAGAGAGGTGGAACAGAGGCCAGGAGCAGCGGTAGGGATGGTGACCCAAAAGCCCTTTCCTGTGGGCTGGGAGCAGCGGGACGGATGGTGGCCGGGAAGCCCCTTCCTCTGGTCCAGGAGCAGTGGGATGGTGGCTCAGAAGCCTCTACCTCTGGGCCGGGTGCGGCAGGACTCAGTACCATGGTCTGGTGGTCCGGTGTCCTCTGAGTCTTTGTAGTGTGGAACCAGGTGGCTGCCTGTCTGCAGCGGGCTGATTTGGCGTGTTCTGCATGACTCGGGACCTGTGTAGTGTGTGCACAGACCTGCCTGTCTGCAGTGGGCTGATTTGGCATGTTCTGCATGACTGGGGACCTGGGTAGGGCCTATCCATGTGTTCTTATAGCAGTGGTACTCTCTTTTTCTTTAATTTATATTTTTATATTTTATTTTTACTTTTCTCTTATATTTGGATGTTATTATTGCTAATGCTGTAGGAAATACTTTGAAATTTTTTTTATTTTCTCAAAATGGTGCTTTAGTTTTCCCAACATATTTTCTTAAATCCACCTTTCCCTAGTGATTTACTATCCATCATTTTGCTATTTTAGTTTCCAAATGCAGTAGTGGTTCTTTCTATTCTATTTCATTGGCCAGTATATATTTTGCAAGTATATCCTGTTTTCATTATAGGTGCATCATGGTCTGTTTACTATGTATAGAGTGCTCTATCCACTATAATTCTATGTGGCATGATGTGCAAATTGTATATAGAGAAAACTCTACACTTGAAAAGGAAAAAATTATAATTTGTCACTTTTATCAATAAGAAATTTCTTGTATTTCATATTCATCAAACTTTATTATCTTATTACCCATATTCTTCAATAGAATTTGAAAGGCTGGCACTTGCTATTTATTATTGTATTTGGAAAAGACATTTTTTAAAACAAGGAAGCCTAATACAGTAGATGGGAAAGTAAACTTTTCATTATTTGTCATTGTTTGTCTGCATTGCAAATAAAAGTCCAAAGACAAGTTAAGGCAGCTCCAAGTACCTCCAGAAATGTAAATCAACAGAGGTATGGGTAATAAAATTGAAAAGACAGGTTAGAGGTCTTACCTTTCAGGTATTTAGCTGTTGTTCTGTTGTCATTTATTTCATGATGTTCTTATTCATGTGTTTTTAGTTCACGTGTTTATTTATAGTAGTTGAGGGACTCTCCCAGAAATCATCCATCAGTTAGGTGAGAATGATGCAGAAAAGACTATCACTTTGGGCCTCCTACACCACAGAGGTAGCTTGAGCACTACCACTAAAATTGGAAACTTTCTTTGAAGTTTTGGGGCCTAGGTCGCAAGGGAAAAAGAGGCTTAGGCAACAGGTAATATTGTATATCTTTACTATACTGTTGTTGCTTTTAATCATGAAATATTTACATAGTTCTGCTTGGTCACTCCAGGCCATTTGCTTCTACAAATGTATTAGACCATAAACTTATAGAAGATTTTATTCCTTAGGACACTTTGGTTTTCCTGTGGCAGAAAGTCAATTCAAACTAGCTTAAGCATGAAAGGAATTTAATTTCAAATACTCCAGGAATGTGAAGGACACTTTATATTGAAATTTGCTACTTGAATTCATCTTTCATGTAATCCATTTGGCAGGCCAGATGGCTGTCGGCAAATCCATGCTCACAACATCATTGTTTAACAACTCCACTAGAAAAGGCCTTGTTTTCTTTCTTTCCATGCAAATCATTTTAAAAGACTCTGTCAGACCATTTTTTGGTGTCAGATTACCCTTGTCTTGAGCCACCATCATATGACCACTCTGTATTCTGCAAGGTCATTTCCCCAAGGAGAAGTTTCCAGACAGAAACAAGGCTACTGCAAAGACTGAGCCAAGTTTGAGTCATCTTTGTATCACCCAGAGGTCTTTGACCTACCAGAATTTCTACTGGTGGAGGCCGATTGATTTTTTTAATATGTAAAGAGGCCAAGTACTCACTAGGAAGAATGAGGTAAAATGTAGGAATAAAAGTTCAGCAGGTAGTAGACATGATATAAAGGGAAAAACACACAAAATATTATAAAGTAAGGTGACACTTTTCTGTTTTATTTTATATACTTGTATGAATGGTGAATAAAAATTATGATGATCTTTTTCATAACAGAAAACATTTAAAAGGCATGTATAATTTTTGTGACTACAATTAGAGAGCCTTTATAAAATGCCAGGATTATAGTTAAATAATTCCAAGCATTCTGATGGGCAACCCCTAGTGGTTTTTGTGAGCATCTGCTAAATATAATTAATGGTGTTTTCCATATGAAGATCCTAAAGATAATTAAATTAAAATGCCAAGGTTATTTAACTATGTATTTGGATTAAAAGTACCAGCCAAACTTTTCATGATGAATCTCATTATCCAATGTCAAAAATCTACCACTTCTGTTAATAAAAACACAAATGAGCATGGAGGCAGAAACACATAGATAATAACCTTGTCTACCTAGACAATCCATTGACTACCTCAAAAGCTCCAGGAGATAGAACACAGAGGAGAGTGTGCAAATATATATACTTGCGCACACACACACACACACAAACATCTGTGAAAATGAAGTGCCACTAAGTAATGGAAAGTTGATTACTTCCTTGACAATTCATTCAAGAGGATAGGTCACGTTGTATAATAAACACTGCACTGCCTTGCCTCTTCCTCTATCTTTTTGTTTTGTTTTGTTTTGTTTTCCCTCCCTTACTTCACAATTGTTGCATATATTTTTCTAAAGAGTTCTATTCCCCAAAAGTAACCAGGCTCTACACTTTAGAGCCTGAGGTTTTGGTCTGCCACCCAAAAGGTTTATCAAAAATATCTTAGCAAACAGAAGATTATTACTATAAGGGATCCTAGTAATCAAACCAAAGAAATACCACAATTACAAATTATAAAAAATAAAAAGTAGCACATGTATTGAGCCAAAAACTTTTATTGAAAACCATTGCACTAAGTATTTTATTGGCTTATTGCATTTAGTTATTAAAAATAATAATATAGTGTTGATATTAATGGTATCACTGTTTCCTAATTGCCTAAGGTCAGACATAAGAAAACAGTTGTAATCTGTCTATAATATTCAGAACTCTTCAGAAGTCTATAATCTCCAGAACATATAATCTACAAATTAACATTTAGAAAAAGATTCATTTAAAATATGCTTCTCTAAGCATATGAAACTTTTTAGGGTCTTGAAGTATTTTTTTAAATTAAATAAACAATAGAAGACCTAATCTAATAGATTTTTAAATTGTAAAAATAAATATGGTGTCAAAACAGTGCTTACATATATTTACACATGTAATTTGTTACCATAGACCTGAGAGAAAAACATCTTTGTGGTATATATTTCTGGAGATGAATAAATGAAAGTACTGAATCCTCTGACTTCTAAATTCAAGCTCATCTAACTCTACCACAGGGCAAGGCTGGCTGAAGGTCTGGGAGGCTGAGAGATGGGTGTAGAGACTCACTTGTGGATTGTACTCACAGGCTCCTGTTAGGATGTCAGAAGACTTACTCATCTGCCTCAATAAGATCAAAAGAAGCTAGGAACTTTAGACTAGAGAATGAATTAACACAAAGTTGCAACTCTCAAGAGGCCTGGAGGGCAGGACAACCAATCTCTTTCCTTTCAGTATGTTTAAAGATTTCATTTCAAATCCCTTCTGCCCTGTGTACATTATCGGGGAGGGCATAAATTCATTAGAGTGGCCAACTACTTTTGTAATGTTCTTTTCCTATTTGTCATTACTTTTCTTAGAATTTTCATTTTGAAGTTTATACTTTAAATTTTTCCATTTTATTTCTATAGTTTTAAAAATATTGTTCCATTAAACCACATACCCCCAGTCCCCAACTGAACTAAAATTATTCATATTGCTACTATAATTATTCCATAACTCATATTGTTGTGACTTTAGCACTTTTAATACCATTAGAAAACTTCTTGGCAAGTCTTTTCTAGGTAAGAAACCCTCATCTGTCAGGGACATTTAAAAATGTAGGGCACATTTTAGAGCTTTCTATTGTAATATTATAAAACTTGTAGCTCTTTGCCTAGATCATTGTCAAACACACATTTACAGTATCTGAGGAACATAACACTTGGGGAAGAATCAGTCAGTTATTTGTAGTGATATTTGATATAGGTATCAGAAAAATATATAGGGAGTTATCCGGAAAAACATTTTAAAAAATGGGACAAGAAATCCTGAACAATAAAGTGCACATTACTGCCAACCACTAAAAGTCTAAAAGCCTAATTTCAAATGTACATCTAAGACTTTGTAGTTACCTGATTTTGTTAAAGTGCCAATTTTTTCTCATGCCCAGGCTTTTAATGCGTGCAATGGAAATGATATTAGCACCTATCTTCAAGGGTCTTAATGGATTGAATGAATTAATGCCAACAAGACATTTATAATAATATTTAACATATTAAGATAAAACATTATGTATACTCATATAAATCTTTATAGATGATTGGATAAGAATCATATGTGCAGAGGAATTTCCTACTAAGAAGATCCTTGGGATTTTCTTGATCCAAGGGGATGACTATTGGAAAGTTCTCATAAACTAAGTTAGACATTTTGCTGAAGTCTAGATACCATATGTACTCGGTTTGTTCTCATGATTTCTGAATGTGTTAGAATGTTTCGGGGTGTATGTGAAGAATAATGTGTGAGTGACTCCTCCACTTTCCTCCCAGACACGGAGAAATCTTGTACAGAATTTGGAGCATAAAGAAATCAGGGAGTATATTTTTCCCAGCAACAAGAGAATAGTAAGGTACCTGTTATGAAAAGGCTAAGATAAGAACAGTAGTTGCTGTTTGAAAATTCTTGCTGTGTATTCCACAAGTTCAAGTTCATTGTGTGCTAACATCAGAGAAGAATTACATTAAACTGCATAGAAAGAGGATTTTTTTACAACTCTCAAGAAGTGAAGGAAATTACTGATACTAAGATAATTATCTTCTAAGATAATTTTGCATTTCTTGCATGATTATTAAATTAGTTCCTAATTCCTCAATTATTCAAAAATACCATAAAAGTAGAGAATTGATCTGATTTTGTTTACTGTCTTACCTCCAAAACCAAACACAGTGTCTGACATCTAATAGATACTCTATAAGTCTTCATTGAGTGAATTAATGAATTAATAAAAAAGACTATATGAACTTTTTCTCATTTATGGTCTCAAAAGCAATTTTAGAGTCTGACAATTATATATACTAAGTAACATAGATACTAGTGACAGTTATTAAAATTTAGTTGGTTTCTTACTTCAGATAAAATATTGATAAATTTAAAACCAGGGGATATGATTAGGAGCCAGTATAGAAGATTTGCTTGCCAGTCAAGACATGGCCAGTTCAGAGCTGCTCTGAAGTAAGAAGTGGCCGGCTCTTCTGAGTCTGGGGCTGGAGCCATATTCTGACTGATTCTACTTGAAGTACTGCTGAAGGTATTCTACATTTTAGAGCATTTATGTTTTAAACATGGATGGAAACTAGGAAAAATACTAAATTTTACTCTGTTAAATAAAAACAAAAGCTGTAGAAAAAACACAAAATTGTTCTCGACAGTGTTATAGCTGTCCCGGCGAAAAAGACTGCACAAGGAAAATGTTCAAATTAAACGTCCTTTTAATAGCCAGCAAACAAAGGGCAAGCTCATGCTCCTACCTCCCTTTGGTACTGATCGAGCAGGGAAGCTCAGTTTTTAAAGGGAAAAACCACACAAAGGAATGTCATGATCTCATCTTTGAGCCATCACGGGGTACAGAAGCAAATTGCAAGCTAGATTAACATCCAGTATTTGGGATCCGGCAGGAAATTTCTGTCTTTATGGTTAGGGTCACAGGGTAACATGTCCCGTCCTTTGTTCTTAACCACAAGGTAAGCTAGGTGCTGGTTAACTTATCACTTTGAACAAGCAGTCCTGGAGCAAAAGGGGTAAAGTTCAGGCGCAGGCTACTGGGGGGTTTCTGGTTAACTTGCTTCCTTCAACAGCACCGCCACAGAGGTGCATCTTTGACACACCTTTGGATGTGAACACGCCTCATAAGAAAGCATAGTGACTACATATGAAAAGCAAAGACATTTGAATATGTTAGCAAAAGATTCAGAGACCAAAAATTAAGCAAATACTATTTCCATGGACACCAAAAAACTATCAAGTATCTATAATAAGTACTTTAACAATATGTGAGAGATTCATCTCTCACTATAAGGACTGCTGCAAGAAATAAAAAGGAGATCAAGTTGAATTGAAGGGTTTTGCTATGCTCATGGGTTGAAAGATCTAATACTATTAAAAGGCCTATTGGTCTAACATTGAGCCCTGCATTCTCAATGTCAATATTAGATACAATCAAAATAACACCAAGCCATTTTCTTTTTTTTTGGTACTGGGGATCGAACTCAGGTCCTTGTGCTTGTGGGGCAGGGGTCGGAACCACTGAGCTAAATCCCTGGCCCCCATTTTGTTTTTTAAAAATTCATAAGCTGGTTGTAAAATATATATGAAAGTATGAAGAAACTAGATTAGGAAAAACAATTATGAAGAACAAGTTAGAATATATATATATATATATATATAAACAATTTCAAGACACACTTTAAAACTTCAATAAAGGAATAGTGATATAAAAATAAACAAGTGGAGAGTACAGAATACAGAGTATAGTAATGGTATGTACTATTCTGATGCATAGTAAATGATATATGTATTATAAGTATATGTGTCACTAAATGACCACAAAGTCAATGGACAATTAAGTCAATTAAATGCTTTCTGAATACATATTACATATAATGTTCAATAAATGTAGAAGCTGGACAAGTCACAGTTCCCAATGTCAAAGAATTTATATTCTAGATATATTTTAAAATATTTGTGAAATAATACAATGAGACATAAAAATTACAGCAGTTTTACCTAATGAGCATCCTAGGAGACATCAGAGAGATCAGAATTTTGAAATGTAGAATAAATGTTTTATCAAGGGACAATTGCACCTTCTGCTTGAACACAATTAAATACAAACTTTCTGCTTTTTCTGAGTGTTATCTCTGAATAATAACCATTTTCCAAACTCCTGTTCCAGAAATTGTGACTTAGGAATCAAATGCTATGGCCTGAAAAGAGTGAAGACATATGATACATGACCAGGGTTATGCATCTTAATTTATAAAAATAAAAATATAAATTTTACTACTATACGTAAATTACACATTCAAAGTAATTTTAATGTAATGAACTATTTTCCCTTTTCGTTCAGGCCCTAGCTTAATATCCTTTGATTGGTACATTGCTTGGGTTCATATTACTTTTTGAGGAAGAATAATGTTTTATTATTCAACCAGGAAAGAGTGACAGATGGTATCAACAATATTGAAAGCTACTTGCCAAAGTCATAAATTTTATATTAGCAAGATTTGGAAGGCAGATTAATGAGTCATTACTCTGTTGTTTTAGAGTTCCCAGAGGCTGGTTTAAAATGATTTTGTCTAAGTAGTCCCAATGAAAATTAAACTTTACCAAGACATGTTTCTCATTTCTAAATTAAAATAAATCCAAGATATTTCTCTAAGCATCCACTGAGATAAAATCCTTTGTGATGAACACCAAAGAGAATGCCAATTGCCCTTGAGGATCCAGGATTGAAAGAGAACCTCTTAGGAGCACATTTTCTTGTCCATAAGTGAAGTTAGTTTTTTCTAACTTGAACTTCATTTCCAATCTATGTTTACATTTCTGTGAATAATAAAGGGGAAATAGCACAAGTCAAGTTTTAATCAGACATGTAGGCAATGCAAGGTATCAAAATAACAAAAGATAATTTTGTTAAAAATAATCATGAGTTAAAGTTTAGATCAGGCAAGACCTGGAGATAGAAATAAGATGGGGTTTGAAAAGAATAAAAAAAAATGCTTACTACTTTGGAGGATTTATCTTAGAGATACATTGAGAACTCTGGTTAAATAAAACAGAGACAGTTAAGAAAAAACATTTAGATAGAATTAGGTTATAAAATTGAGCATAAAAGTAATACAAAATAAATATTTAACAAAGAATATAACATCAAGCAAGTTGCATTTGAATAAAGTAAGAATTGGCATTGTGAATGAAATGAATAGATGGACAAGGATAAATACATAAGCTAAGAATGAGCTTCTCTCTTTAGAGTTGGATTAGTAAGATTTTAGACTGGGTAGAGACTGGGAAAATTTTAAAGTATATATTAAGAGAAAATACAGAGCATACAATGATAAATTTTACATATTAAGGGAAAAGAAAAAAGATATTTTATTAAGGGGAATAAGGAAATGATCAAAGAAATGACACATTTGTTAACTTTAAAGTGACTTCAGATAATTCCAATAGAAATACCCTATAATTCAAGGTGGAAACTAATAGGATACAAGATTAAAATCATATCTTTGGAAGATGGATAACAATGAGTTCAATTCTGCCTGTGCCATTATGTGTGTCCTTAGGAATTTTTACTGTGACTATAACTTTGGATTAGAATAAGAGCTAAAGATAATAGTGAAGCACTGACACAGGAATGATAGAGGACACCATGACAAGGAGCTGGTAGAAGGCACTGATAGAGAGGAAGAAAAATGTGAGTCCAAGATCTGTGTGTTAAAGGTATTCAAGAAATGAAAAGAGTACAGAGTCAATACATAAGTCAGAGCACCTGATGAGGAGAGAGTTTGACATATTTAGATACAGAGAAGAAAGGGAAGGAAGAATCTAGAAGGGAGACATAAGAATGAACATGTTAAGAACCCACTCAAAATGACTAAACTATAACATGGGAATTTCCATCTAACTGTGGAAGATAAGACTATACAATGTGAAGTTAAAACATAGGAAATGTTAGAGAAATGGGACCTGAAACTCTATTGTATTAAGGAGGTCAGACAAAAGCATATGCTTAATACCTTGGAAGTGATGTTATCTAGCATTTGAACTGCTGTCATAGTGTTTTTATCATTATATTCCAGTCTGGAGAAAGCAGGTAGTATTCAAAAGTTTCATAACTTACGAAAAATGGTATGTATTATCTTGAAAAATTTTGTCCTAAAGGGGATAAAAGAATAAGGAAAACTGACAGTTTGGGATATTGACACCGTCTTGGGTATTTACAGGAAAAGGTACCTTTTCCCCATGGTTATAAGGGTGGAATACTGAGCTAGACCACCTGGCTCTACATTCTACTTTTATAATTACGTTTTAGTAGTTCTGTTTTGAAATAGACTCTGAAACTTTCCCTATGTATCAACTTGGAAGCCTCAATGTAGTACTTGTATTTTTTCATGTATAGAATGGAAACAGTAATGTTGTCTACCTTGTAGGATGCTATGAACATAAAGTGAGCTAATACAAGTGGGGAACTTAGAAGAATATGTTGTGTACCACGAGCTCTCAGTAGATTTTAGATAATATGACCAAATGGCTTTGTTTTTTCTTTTTGTGGCCCTTAAGGTATAAACATCTTTATGCATTGTCAAAATGTCTGACTTAAATTTTTTATTCAATGTATCATAAAAAGGGAAACGTGTTTGCAAATAAGCATTCTAAACCTGTTTTAAATAATTCAAACATACCAAGAGACTCACTACATGTGGTATAATTTGAATGGTATTAATCATTATCTTCTAATATAGACTATAAATGATGGCAATTCATACATTAGGTTTAAAATAATCTAAAGTGTAGACAAACGTGGGCAATACACATGTGATAATACATCCTGTATTCATTTATCATTTTTACAACCCCAGTTGCTTTGAAAGTGTTTGGTGCAGTTGGTTAGAGGTCTCTTTATAAAGGCAAACATGTTTTATGATTAAGCAAGGGCTTAATTTGATGTGTGTTGGTCAGTTTTCCATTGCTATAATGAAATACCTGCATCAATTATAAGGTGCAAAGGTTTGTTCTGGGTCCCTGTTCTGGAGCCCACTACTTCTGCTTCTTTGTGTCCCTAGCTCTGTAACAAGATACAGTTGACTGGATACATAGAGAGGTAAGCCACAGATTGCTTGAACAAGCTGCAATTGGTAGGGTCTATAGAATGTGAGCAGAAAGTAGCTTTATTCTTTTGCATACCTGTTAGGATAGATCTGTTGTCTTCTATGAATTTCGAGGTTTCCATGGCTTTTCAGAAACTCTCAAGAAAAAAAAAGAAACAAAAACAAAAATCTATTTGTAGAGATCTAGCTTGAAGTGACTACAGCTCTTTTGGTCATTTTTCCCACTAGGTGAACTTGGCCCACATCCTTTCTAAACTTTTTAAGATGAACAAAGTCATTAAGAAGTCACCTGACCATTTCATGCTAGGCACTGATGTCTGGACTGCTTTTAACAGATTTTTGATGTGTTAATAGATCTTGAGAAAGCCCAGCTACATCCTGGTTCGATGAAGGCTACCTTTGTTTATCTTAGCATATAAATCCCTTTCTTCTGTCCTGGTGTGAAGGAACTTCCTTTATTCCTGCCACCCAAGACCTGGCTCTGTATGAAAGTCCCTAATAAACTTCATTCTATAGATTTTTTCACCTCTTTCTTTGAGTTTTTGTCATCTTCCACCTTTGGTAATTGGTTCTTGTGCATTGGGCTTTCCTGACACACTAGTTTCGTTAATATTAAATCTTCACACTCTCATCCAAGTAAAAATTTCTCCCTTTCTGCAGTTTAGATCTGCTTTAGCCTAAAAACCTGAATTGAGGGAAGAAGAAGTGTAGAATTCTCCCTTATTTCTTCATTCTATGTCCTTCCCATCGATAAATATGGATGTTGGACCAGGGATTTAGCTCAGTGGTGCCTGCCTCCCAAGCGCAAGGTCCTGAGTTTGATCCCTGGTACTAGGAAGAAAAAAAAAGTATGGATGTCATTCTACCTAAGATTGAAGGAGGAAAAGAATTCAGGAAAAAAAAAAGTGTCCTAAAATAAATCTGATTTCTCAAGTTGTAACTTCACAGGAAGATCCTCTCATTGTAGTAGATTTTAAATCCGACTTCCTTCTCAAAAGGGAAGTTTTGTGGATCTATAAGGATATCTATCACCAGCGATGTTTGAGACTACACATCTAAGGTCCATTTGATGTTTTCTCTCCCTGGATACCTAAGTAGCCCTGCAGAGGTGGCTTCATTTCCCAACAACAGGCCAGGTCAGACCAAGACTTTTTCAAGAAAACTTGTGGATGGCTTGCTTTTCTGAGGTTCATGTATGACCCTTTTCCCTGCTGCCCATGGCAACACAGCTGGCTACAAGCTACTGCCTCACATTTTCAGACGTTTTTAGGTATAAATCACGTATCAATGTTATCTATCACAAAACTACAATCTTCTTTTCTAAGGGTGGGATACTTAAAACACAATTTGAAGTGGACATCTGGAAACAATTAATTTGTTGAGGGAATCTCTCCAGAGAAAAAGAGTGAGAAACGCCAAGATGGTTTATGAAAAGGACAGACATGATTTTAGTTAGAGATTAATTTCAGACGATCTCATCCAAGCCTTTGGAGCATGGATCACACCAAAGACTTGGTCCCAGTATAATGCAAGGGAGCTCATTTTCAGTCATCATTGCCAGCAAGCAGCCTCTTAAAGAGAAAATGGGGGGAGTCACCAGGAGCTTAGTGTACAAGGCCCATTTGAACACCATTACTACACCTGTTAAGCTTTTGCTGTTTCTTTCAGCAGACTTGAGGAAGTGAAGAAGCAAGTCTCATCCTCTCTGCATGGGAAGGGACTGAGAATACACTAACTACTCTCCAAAGAAGTTCTTATTCTTGCCCTCTGGAATGCTGCACCAAATCCTCCATCCTCTCTTGGCTTAGCCTTGAGACCCTTGCTGAATCAATACTCATGGAACTCATTACATACCCTTTAGCATGGCTCACTTCAATATTTTGACACCTTGCCATGGGCTAAGGCATACTTGGGCCTACTGTGTTATTCTTGGCTTTAGCTGAAAGTCTGAAAAAACAGATACATTTGAATTTATTTTCCTCTTACTGCTCTAGCCTGTCAAATATAAGAAATAGGAAAAATTGCTTCTTTTGACATGAGGTGGTGAACAAAGGTATAAAGGCCTGTCTATGGTCCAAGAAACTCTAGCTCTTGCCTTAAAAAAAGGTCTTAAGTTTAAGTGAGCTAATACAAGTGGAAGAGAATGTGTGCAGAGTGAACACTCCACCGATGCCAGTTAACAACATAGATACCTCATTGATTTTTCTTGGTGATCATTTCACTAGTAGATATCCTTTGTTACATAAACCAGAGAGCCCTGTATTTCAGTATTAATGTCTGTGTTCTTTTAGTATTTCTGGAGTTACACACTCTAATTAAGTTTTGTTAAGATTAACCCACATCATTAAGAATTTTCTTTTGAATGTTTTACCATTTCTTTGTACTTTCTGTGACATCTGGCTACTTTCTCTTATTTTTCTTTTCCTGTGGAATATGACCACAGTATTATGCTCCTAGCACGGGCAAAAGAATAATCAATACTCAATTTTCAACAACAGGCACTCCAGAGTTTCTTCCCATCCTGTCCTTGGCATCTTTGGATATCTCCTCTGTCCATGATAGTATAAGAAATTCTACTAAAAAATTTCCTTACTGTTACTGATTAGGAATGGCAGTGTGCACTTGCATACAATGAGGCTCAAGAGCCTTGAGTAATATATATACTAGGGTTAACAGTGGTGTGGATTCAGCAATAATACTGATTCCATTTGCTATAGAAGAGTAATGGGGTGGCCTTTTATGGCAGAGAAAGTCATTTAAGGCAATTCTTCCTTTAGAAAGACAGCTATTTAAGAATAATTTACTGATGCATTTTAATAACACTAATCTATTTTCACTTCATTTGGGTTTTCATAGTTGGCAGCCTATAGGTAATGTATTACATAGTATTCCCAGTGGGTGGAACATTTATATTGATTTTTTATGAAAATATGACAGGCAGAAAGATTGTGTGAATGCTGAATTCATTCATAGTTGAGCAGCCAGATATCTCTAGAAAGATAAGACATAATTTGTTAAACTTCGTTAAACAAAAAAATAGAAGAAGAATCATTGCCAAATATGGGTGTTCTGAATCTATACAAATTATTACAGTCACTAATAAAATAAAATTTCCTTGAGAATTGATAACATCTAGATTTTCATTAATTTTTAAATGAATGAAGGATATAAACAATACAGAATTGAAATCTCTGTATAAGTGCTCAAACATAATTTTCAGTTTGGAGGAAAATTGCTATTCAAAATGGCTTTCTAATTTTGAAAGAAAAATATTATTTTCCTAAAGTTTGCCTTCTGATTCATAAGACAAGCAAGGAGGCGTTTAGACAACTGCTTCTCTATGGCAAAGCATACAGGAAGCTTTTAGAAGCAGGATACTAGCAAAGTAATATCATTTAATAAAGGAGAACTCCAGGGGAGAACTAAAGAACAGCAGGGTAATGTTTTTAGCGAGGAAACTTTCTACAGCTAGATATTATCTTCTGTTTAGCAGAAATAAAATAAACACATTTTCCTTTCATCTTTTGTGGTTAAGACTATTGGTGACAGAAGCACGAAAAGATACAGGAACAAAAGAGAGTTTCCAAATCAGACTTCATTGTGATAAATGAATTCTGGAACATGAATTGAAAACCACCATTGCTAATGCTTAGATCTCAGTTTTAAACTGTTTACATCACCTCAGAAAGAGTTTTGGTGTATGTTTAGAAGTCTTTGAATTGGTTTTTAGGCTAGGCTTAATGATAGAGATACCACAGAGTGTTTTGATGATTGAGGTAAAGGTATTCACATAATCTTTCACTGACTCAATTGACAAGAAAAAAAATCCACTGTTTTTCAATACCAGATCTCAGTTAATAAGAAAAAAAAAAAAAAGGCAAGAAGTAAAAAGGGAGAAATAGACAGTTTGTGTCAACATTTTATATTCATTATGTTTTCTGGAGGAAGATGACCCCTGGATGGTAAATGATAGTTCCTAACACCCAACATTTTCCCAAGAGACTGTGAGGACATATAAGTGGGGGATAGCAAAGTAGAAGACAACAGTTTGTCAATAGTCTACAAATAACAGTTGCTAGGAATTTCCTCTTGCTCGGGAGCCCAGTGATTTACATCTATAGGGTAAAGGTAACGCACCTGCATAGATACAGAGGGCATTTTCATGATGAACTACAGACACAAATGGACAAAGCTGAGACCTAAGGTCCTTAAATATACTAACCAATCACCTGTAGAGTTTGCTTCTTTTGTCTTATTTGAGTCTTTGATGAATTCTCTAACTTTTAAAAATTACAGATCTTTTTCTAGAGAAGGAAAAGAGCTTCAGCAAATTGTTAAACTGTATATCAAAGAAGGTAAAAATGCAGCAATATTAATAGCAACAAAAATAATTGCTTGAGAGAAGAAAATTAGAATTACCAAGAGAATATATGTGACAAAGAGAAGGAACTATATTCTATTGGATACATAAATAATCCAAAGGGAACTCTCTCCTTACTTTAAAAAGCCAGTCTTGATATTCTAATGGAGCACCTATAAAGGATAATAGTCACAGAAGGAATAATGTGTCCCAATCTTAAAGTAATATATGTTTGATGGTGTCCAATGCCCACCCTTTGGACACATATTTCATGCCAAAAATAATAATATATTATAACAGGAGGTGCAGAGTCTTTCAAGGGCAGCACTGTCCAATAGAAATTATATTTGACTCACATATAGAATTATGAATTTTTTAATAGCCACATTGAAAGTTAGATGAAATTAATTTTAATAATATATTTTATTTATCCCACTATGTACAAAATAATTTCATTTTGACATATATTTAATGTAAAATATATTAAAGACACATTTTATAGTCTATTTTTATATGTTTTTTAAACCTGGTGTGTCTTTTTATACTGACAATACATTTCAATTAAGACTGGGCACTTCTTAAATTCTCAAAAGCCACATGTAGCCAGTGACTGTTGAGCATTAATTCCTAGAGTATAAATTCAAAAAATAGCAGTAAACCAAACAGGACTTATGATACTCAAATAATATCTTCCTAACTTTAAGTCTCCTAATTCCTAATTCTAAATCTCTTGATTTAGAATCTTCTCACTCTTCCTCTTTAGCACCCTCATTCAATCAAATATTTCCATACATTTCCTTTTCCCTCTGATGTCTCTTCTTTCTTGGTCTGGAAAAAAGCACAAGTTGCTCTCACACTGAGCTGCTAAATGAAGAAGCTTTCTTTTTTTTTTTTTCATTTGCCTTTTTCTAAGCCAATACCAGCAGATTTCCTCAGAGAAATACATGCTCATTCTTTATATCTTCTCATACTTCACTCTTTTCTCCAACCAGACTGGTAACATTACATAAGCCAAGGGTCTTCATTTTTTTTTATGGTGCCAATTTTAAATACTTTTATTGAAGACGTTGCATTTCCATTTAAAATACAGTGCTTATAAAGTGCAATGTTATCTTTACCCTGTGCACATGTTCCATGTTCAAGTATTGAGAATGCCCAGTACTTTACTGTAGCAGTTAAACTTTAACAACTGCCACAGAATTTGCTACAAATTTAGGTCCTTCAATGTTTTATTGTGTGGAACAATACTAAATCAAACCTTAGGGTTGGTTTAACCAACCTCTTCAATGGTAGGTCCTGAGGAAGCACCACCAGAATGAGGAGCTCCCCCACCAGGGAAGCCCCCAGGCATTCCTCCAGGCATGCCACCTGCACTCAGGTACACCTTGGTAATGATGGGATTGCAGGCTTTCTCCAGCCCCTTCTGCTGATGTGCAAAATCTTCCTTCTCTGCAGTCTGATTCTTATCCAGCCAGTTGATGATTTCATTACACTAATCAAGAATCATCTATTTATCTTCATCATTGATCTTGCCCTGAAGTTTCTCATTTTCAACACTTGCTTTAATATTGAAAGCATAGGACTCCAGTGAATTCTTTTTCTTTAAATTTTATTTTATTTGATTGGTACATTTTAGGTATACGATATAATGACATTCATCATTGGAAATTTGCACCTTTACATGATCTCTCTTGGTTCTTATTTTTCCCCCTTCCCCTGCCCTCCCTTCAACCCCTCCATCCCTCCCTATTTACAAAGACTTTGTTTCCATTTTTTCATTTTCTCATATTAATTCCATTCCTTTCTTTCCTTTACCCTACCGCTCCCACTTCCTCTTCCCCTTTGCCCCATTTCGTCCTATTTCACATTATCTATTATACGTTTTAGCCCTTATTTACACTTTCAGTTTACCACACAAGAGAAACTATTTGGTATTTATACATGTATGTCAGTCACATTTATTTCACTTAAAAGTATGGCTTATATGTGCATCTATTTAGCTATAAGTGTCTCTAATTTCTCATTTTTATAGCAGAGTAGTACTCCATTTTATTAAAAAGCCATATATTTTTTATCCAGTCTCCAGTTGATGGGCATTTAGGCTGCTTCCAAGTTTTAACTATTACAAATTGTGCTGCTATGAACACGAGTACACATATCACTGTGGTATGAGTCTTATCACTCTTTGAGGAAGATACCCAGCAGGGGAATAGCTGGATCAAATGGGACTTCCAGTCCGAGTTCTTTGAGGTATCTCCATACTGATTTCCACAGTAGTTGCACCAGTCTACACTCCCACCAGCAGTGGAGTAGGGTTCCTCTTTCCCCACAGCCCACCAGCATTTTTTATTGGTTGATTTCATGATAGCAGCCATTCTTTCTGGAGTGAGGTGGAATTTCAGCCTTGTTTTCATTTGCATCTCTCGAATGGCCAGTGATATTGAACACTTTTTCATATGTTTATTTGCCATTTCTACTTCCCTGTCTGAGAAATGACTGTTCATTTCAGATGCCCCTTTTTGAATTGAGTCTTTCAACTGGGGAGGTGTGATTTTTTTTTTTAAAGTTCTTTATAGATTCTAGATAGAAGATCTTTTTCTGAGAAATAGCAGGTGAAAATTTATTCCCACATTGTGGGTTGTCTCTTCACACTGCTGGTGGTTTCTCTTGATGTACAGAAGCTTTTTAATAAGAAGAGATCCCACTAGTTGATTATTTGTGCTAGTTCATGGGCAACTGAGGTTTTCTTCATAAAATCTTTTCCTACACCAATGTCTTCAAGAATTCTACCTAACCTCTGTTGCAGCTGGCTCAGCTTTCTATTTTAATATTGAGATCTTTAATCCATTTTGAATTTAGTTGAGTGCATGGTGAGAGATGTAGGTCTAGTTTTAATCTTTGGCAAGTTGAAGCCCAATTTTTCCAGCACCATTTATTAAAGAGGCTATCTTTCCTCCAGTGAAGGTGGTTGGCTCCTTTGTCAAAGATGAGGTGGCTGAGTGTGTATGGAGTTGTTTCTGCGTCTTCTAATCTGTTCCACTGGTCCTCAAGTCTGTTTCTTTGCCAGTACCATGCTATTTTTATCACAGTAGCTTTGTAGTATACTTTCAAATTGGGGGTTGTGATACCCCCTGCCATGTCTCTGATACCTAGAATTGCTTTTGCTATTCTGGATATCTTCTTCTACCAAATGAATTTTTGGATTGTTTTCTCAAGGTCCATGAAGTATGCTGCTGGGATTTCAATTGGGATTGCATTGAATCTATATAGCAGTTTTGGAAGTATGACCATTTTCACTATGTTGATCCTTCCTACCAGGAGCAGGGAATGTTTTTCCATTTTCTGATATCATCTCCAATCTCTCTTTTCAGAGTGTCATACTTTTCCGAAAAGAGGTCTTTGATTTCTTTTGTTAGGTTGATTCCTACGTATTTCAGTTTTTTGGATGCTATTGTGAAAGGAATTATTTGCCCCATTTCTCTCTCAGTGAGTGTGTTGTTCGTGTAGAGAAAAGCTATTCATTTTTGTGTGTTGACCTTGTATTCAGCTACTTTACTGAATTTGGTTATTAAGCTTAGAAGACTTCTGGTGGCGTTCTTGGGGTCTTCTATATAGAGTATCATGTCATCTGCAAATAATGACAATTTGACTTCTTCATTTCCTATCTTTATTCCTTTTATTTCCTTATCTTGTCTAATTGCTGTGGCTAATGTTTCCAAAACTATATTGAACAGGAATGGTGATAGTGGACATCCTTGTCTTGTTCCTGATTTGAGTGTGAAGGATTTCAGTTTTTGACCATTTAGTATGATATTGCCGGTTGGTTTTTCACAGATGGCTTTTATCAGATTGAGGTAGAGACCATGTATTGCAATTTTTTGTAGAATTTTTATTAAAAATGTGTGTTGGATTTTGTTGAATGCTTTTTCTGCATCAATTGAGACGATCATATGGTTTTTGTCCTTGGCTCTATTGATATAGTGTATTACATTGATTTGCATATGTTGAACCATCCCTGAATCCCTGGAATGAATTCTACTTGGTGAGGGTGGATGATCTTCATGATGATCTTCTGCATTCTATTTGGCAGTATCTTTTTTTTTTTCCTTTGGTACCAGGGATTGAACTTGGGACCTTATGCTTGCAAAGCAGGCGACAGAACCACTGAGCTAAATCCCCAGCCCTGTCATTTCATATTAAGTATTTTTATCTATGTTCATTAGTGAGATTGGCCTATAGTTCTCTTTTTCAGTTGGGTCTTTCTCTGCTTTGGGGATCAAGTTTATGATTGTTTCCAGGAATGAATTTGGGAGTATTGCTTCTCTTTCAATTTCATTGAAGAGTTTAAAAAGTAGTGGCAGTAGTTCGTCTCTAAATGTCATGTAGAATTCAGCAGTGAAGTCATCAGGACCTGGGCTCTTATTAGTTGGTATGTTTTGAATTATGGTTTCAATTTCATTGATTGATATTGGGTTGTTTAGAATTTCTGGGCCTTCTTCATTTAACTTTGGTAATTCATATGTATCTAGGAATCTGTCCATTTCTTCTGTGTTTTCCATTTTTTTGGCTTATAGGTTCTGGAAGTAGGTATTGATGATCCTCTGGATTTCTGCCAGGTCCATTGTAATTTCACCCTTTTCATTCCTAACTGCATAGATTTGGGGGTTTTCTTTCCTTTTTCTGATAAGGTTGGCTAAGGGTTTGTCAATTTTGTTTATTCTTTCAAAGAAACAACTCTTGGCTTCATTGATTTTTTTGTATCATTCTCTTAGTCTCCATTGCATTGATTTCTGCTCTGATCTTTATAATTTCCTCCCTTGTATGAGCTTTGGGTTTGTACTGCTCTTCTTTTACTAAAAGCTTGAGGTTGAGCATCATGTTGTTTAATTGAGCTCACTCTGTTTTCCTAATGTGAGTATTCACTGCTATGAATTTCCCTTGTAAGACTGCTTTCATTGCATCCCATAGATTCTGATATGTTGCATTGTCATTGTCATTTAATTGAAGGAACTGTCTGATTTCTTCTTTCATTTCCTCTGTGACCCATTGGTTATTCAGAAGTGTGTTGTTCAATTTCCATGTGTTTAAGAAATTCTTGCAGTTTCTTTTGCTATTGATCTCCAATTTCATCACACTATGATCTGATAATATACAGGAGATAACATCAATTCCTTTGCACTTCCTTAAACATATTCTATGACTGAATATGTGGTCTATTTTGGAGAACAACTCATGTGCAGCAGAAAAGAATATGTATTCTGATTGGTTGGGGTGGAACACTCTGTAAACATCTGTTAAGTTCATTTGTTCAAGATTTCGATTGAGTTCTAGTATTTTATTACTTATTTTTTGTCTAGTTGATCTGTCTATTTGTGACAGTGGGGTATTGAGGTCCCCCACTATTATTGTATTAGTGCATATCTGACTTTTTATGTCCTTTAGTATATTTTTATATAGTTGGGTGCACTAGTGTTTGGTGCATAGATATTTATGATTGTCATTTCTTCCTCTTGGATTCTTCCCTTTACAAGGATATAGTGTCCTTCTTTGTCTCTCTTAATCAGTGTTGGTTTTAAATCCACTTGATCTTAGAGGATAGCTACTCCTGCTTTTTTTCAGGTTCTCCTCACATGGACTATTGTTTTCTACCCTTTAACTTTTAGTTTATGAGTTTCTTTTTGAATTAAGTGTGTTTCTTGTATGCAGCATATTGTTGGATCTTGCTTTTTGACCCATTCTGGCAGTCTATTTCTTTTGATTGGTGAATTGAGACCATTAACACTGATGATTATAACTGATACATATTGACTTATCATTGTCATGACTTTTTCTTTTTGTTGGAGTCTCCCTCTGCATTTACTTTCTTTTCACTCCCAATGAATTCATTCTGCTGTGTTTTCTGGGGTTGTGATCCTCATTGTCTTTTCCTTGGATATTGTCTCAAATTTTTTGGAGTGCTGGTTTGTTATTCATGAAGTTCCTCCGGTGCTCTTTGTCATGAAAGCATCTTATTCCTCCATCAGTTTTGAAAGATAGTTTTTCAGGATTCATCAATCTGGATTGGAGGCTGTTTTCCTTTAGGGCTTGGAATACATCACTCCAAGCTGTTCTTGTCTTGAGGGTTTGAGTTGAGAAGTCTGCTATGATTCTGATGGGCTTTCCTTTGTATGTGATTTGTTTCTTTTCTCTAACTGCTTGTAGAATTTTGTTCTTGTCTTCAGTTTCTGGAATCTTAACAATTATATGCCTATGTGTAGATTTTTCTTTGATCAAGGCTAGTTGAAGTCCTATATGCCTCATTTATCTGTATGTCAAGTTCTTTTCCCCTGCTGGGGAAGTTTTCTGCTATCACTTCTGTGAACAGTTGTTTTTTTTTTTAATGTCATCTGCACTCGCTCCTGTTTCTTCATTGACTCCAACCAGTCTTATGTTATTCTTCTTTGCATTGTCTAGCAGCTGCTGGATTGAATTCTTGTGGTCCTTTACAATTTTAATGTAATTTTTCTTTTCCTGTTCACTAATTACAATCTTATCTTCTATATCTGAAATTCTGTCCTCACATTGGCTCATTCTGCTGTGTAGACTTTCAATGGAGTTTTTAATCTCCTGGAAGTCTGTTTGCATCTGTTTTATGGATTCCATTTGTTTCCTATGTTGGGATTCCATCATGTTCCTCAGCTCCTCTCTAGATTTATCAATCATGTCTTGCACTACGAGCACAATCTCTGCTGTTATCTGAGAAATTATTTCTGATTTCATTTTCTCCAGATCCTCTTTTGTTGCCAGTTCAGGGAATCTAGGTGGTTGAGTATCACAGTGTTTCATCTTGTTTCCCTTTGGGGTTGCTGTAGGTGATCTGGTAGGCTGGTTTTTAGACTTGTTTAGGTGTCTTCTCATTTTGACGGGGTGGGGCGGTGTGGGGTATATGGGGGGGGGGTGTTGCTGTCACCCATGAGACTCACCTCCTCTGTGCTGGGAGCAGTGGTACTGTGGTTCAAAAGCCTCCTCTGCCTCCAGTAAATTCTTGGAGGACACCTTATCCCTCTGCTTCTCATCTTCAGCTTTGTACTTCTCTGCTTCCTGGACCATACACTCTATGTCCTCCTTGCTCAAATGGCCCTTGTCATTAGTGACAGCAATCTTGTTCTCTTTCCCTGTACTCTTGTCAACAGCAGAGACATTGAGGATGCCATTGGCATCAATATGAAAAGTGACCTCAATCTGGGGAACACCACGGGGTGCAGGAGCTATGCCTGTGAGTTCAAACTTCCCAAGCAGGTTGTTGTCCTTTGTCATGGCATGCTCACCTTCATATACCTGAATAAGCACACCAGGCTGGTTGTTAGAGTAGGTAGTGAAGATCTGTGTCTGCTTGGTAGGAATGGTAGTATTGCATTTGATGAGGACTGTCGTGACTCCACCGGCAGTTTCAATACCAAGGGGAAGAGGAGTGACATCCAAGAGCAGCAAATCTTGAACATCTTTAAACTTGTCCCCCGACAGAATGGCTGCCTGAACAGCTGTACCATAAGCAACAGCCGCATCAGGGTTGATGCTCTTATTCAATTCCTTTCCATTGAAGAAATATTGTAGAAGCTTCTGGATCTTAGGGATACAGGTAGAACCACCCACCAGGACAATGTCATGGATTTGTGACTTGTCCAGTTTGGCATCTCGAAGAGCCTTCTCTACAGGGTCCAGTGTGCCATGGAACAGGTCAGCATTCAACTCTTCAAATCAAGCACGAGTAATGGAGGTATAGAAGTTGATTCCTTCATAGAGGGAGTCAATCTCAGTACTGGCTTTGGTGCTGGAAGAGCGGGTTCTTTTAGCTCGTTCACATGCAGTATGGAGACTGCGGACAGCTCTCTTGTTCTCACTGATGTCTTTCTTATGCCTGCACTTGAACTCAGCAATAAAATGGTGGACCATTAGGTTGTCAAAGCCTTCACCATCTAAATGGGTGTCTCCAGCTGTAGATTTCACCTCGAAGATTCCATCTTCAATAGTGAAGATTGACACATCAAAAGTGCCACCTCCCAAATAAAAAATCAGTACATTTCTTTCAGCTCCAACCTTTTTGTCTAAGCCATAAGCAATAGCAGCAGATGTTGGCTCATTGATAGTTCTAAGTACATTAAGACCAGCAATAGTTCCAGTATCTTTGGTTGCTTGACACTGAGACTCATTAAAGTAAGCCAGCACAGTGACCACAGCATTGGTGACTATCTTCCCAACATAAGCTTCAGCAATTTCCTCCATGTTTGTCAGCACTATAGAAGATACTTCTGGATAGAAGCTCTTTGTCTCTCCTTAGTATTCGACCTGAAACTTGGGTCTGCCTGCATCATTCACTATCATGAAGGGCCACTGCTTCATATCAGACTGGACTACAGCATCGTCAAATCTTCATCCAATCAAATACTTGGCATCAAAAGCTGTGTTGGTGGGGTTCATTGCAACTTGATTTTGTGCAGTATCTCCAATCAGTCATTTGGTGTCTGTGAAAGTGACATAACTTGGGGTGCTTCAGTTTCCCTGATCATTGGCGATTATCTCTACCTTCCCATGCTGGAAGACACCCACACAGGAGTAGGTGGTGCCAAGATCAATGCCAACTGCTGGTCCCTTCGACATGGTTGCTTGAGTGTAGGCCTCATTCTACTGTCAGAGAAATCACACAAAAGCCTCCAAAGCTTCTGGGACATTCAATGAGCAGGTCTTCATTTTTAAGGAATAAAACAAAAGAGGTTCTTTCCAATGATCCTTGCCTTCTGTCTCCACTCTGTAGAACCTGCTTTCACCCAAATAACCACCTACTGCCCAATGTATGGCACATTTTTAGTTCTTCTTTCCCTAATCACTCAGTAAAAGTGCACACTTGACATTGCCACCACTCTGGGTTTCTCAAACATAACAATGCCTAGTTTTAGTTCGAGGTCTAATATTGCTTTTTCATGATCTTTTCTTGGGCTTGCATTTTGGGCCCATCCTTTTCCTGCAGGGTTTCTTGTCTGTAGCCATCTCTCTTGTTTCCCAATTTAAAACTTTCATGAGTTCTTGTTCACATGTCATCAACTAGCACCTACTTTGTCACATCTGTACTTTTTAAATTCTAGATTTCAATTCTTGTATGCAACTTGTATTTCCAGCTTCTTAACTTAAACATACTGTTTTACATCTTGGGGGTTTGAAATTTAACATTGCTAGAGCATAAACTAACTTCCTCTTTTAGAAATACTTTGGAGCTCCTTGTTTAATCAAGAGCACACCTGCAGGAGACCAGCCTACTAGGAATGACTAACTGGAAGGGGTGAATGGCGATTAAAGACACAGGCACAGAAACAATATAGAATGAGGGGCACAGGGGGATCTTGCCTTTAGTGGACAAAGAGCCCTGAATGTTTAACTCATCTCACTTTCACTCACTTAGACAAGGGAGCAAGCAACTGGGTTAATGGAAGTTTCATCTGCCTCATGACCTATAGTGTGTACCCAGGTAAACATCCAGATCTCAGCTATCAGTATAGCTGAGACTCTATGCTGGGACTTACAATGTGCTAGCAGGCCTGCACATTGCTAAAGGAAGAATGGCTTGCTGTTTTTCTCTTTTGTACTCACAGAGAAGCTAAATTAGACTTATTATCTGGTCTTCTACACACCCCTAACCTTTCAGTCATTGGAATCAGTCATTTGTCACCATTATTTACTAGAACTCCCTAAAACTCAGTTATTCAGATGCTGTCTCCATCATTTTGCTTACTTAACATTTCTTGAAACAGTACCTGCTATCTCTGTTCCTATTGGTGCTTCTTTAATTAGATCACTGTCTAAGAAACATGAAGAAGCATCTGCTTCTGAAATAAGTTTTTCAACACTGATCAACCTTGCTTTCTTCATATTATACAAGTGAAAAATATGAAAGATAACATATAAAGTTGATAATATACTCAACATCCCACTCACTAAATAGAAAGGCTTTCTATTCTATACAAACCCACATACACACACATATCAAAAACAAAAAAACCCAAGCAAACCAAAATATAACATGGCCCACAAAAATGTTCCTGATCTCATCCCTAGTCTCACACCCTACACTTTGGAACTGACCCCTTGATAATATGGGCCACTTATTATGTCTTTATTGATCCTTCTCACTCAATGTTAGACATCTTTCATTGCAGTGATTCCGATTTCATGACTGCTTAATAATTTGCATCTCTTCCCATACTTAGCTGAAACAGAGTCTCCTGCAACATTCACCCCTTCAATCTGTACATATTTAACCCTAGCACTGAGTTAACTGTATGTTATAATTGTATGTTCAATTATACCTCTCAGAGGCTATACTTTAGTGGTTACCCATGGTCCTTAAATATAATAGACATATCACCATAAAAAGGGATAAATGAGGTATGGGATTTAGCTCAGTGGTTCTGCCACCTGTCTCACAAATGCAAGGACCCAGGTTTGATCCCTGGTACCAAAAAAAAAAAAAAAAAGGATAAGTGAATGAATGCCTTTTGGTGAACATTCTTTGTAGTACACTGAAGAATTTGAAAATGTAATAAAAAGTCATGACATTAAAAACAAGGCATGAGAAGAAAACATAGTTACATTGCTTGGACAGAATTTTGGTTTCTAAACTAAGGTGTATTTTAATATGCTGGTGGACAGGCTCTTGACAACAATCTAAAAGGTCCTTCAAATAATTGAAAGTACATATCTGACATGATTTATTAATTAAATTCAGGGTAAAATTTAAAGGTAAGGGAAAAATTGAGAAAAATTGAAACTATAAGGAAAATCAACGAATTAATATTATTGGAAAAGCTATATAATAATGAATAAAAGAAAATAATAAGATGTTCCTTATGTACTTATGGCTCAGAAACAGATGTGATTAAGCTCACAATTAATTCCTGGTATTTAGTTTGGAGGCTTTATTTATTCATCATATTAGACTTGACTGAGATATTTCTGTTAAAGCAAGAAAAAGAATAACAGAAAAGACAAAAACAATTCTATAGATATGAAAAATATAAATTTGTATATATTAAGAAAATATCAAGATATCATACTCACACTACATAAAGAATTTAAAACCAAAGAAAGGAGATAAGAATAAAGAGTAGAAATGTTAAGTCTCTGAAGAAGTTTGTGGAATCGAGATATAAAGGACCTCTATCTCTCTCGGGGACAGAATTCAGAAAAGTAGCAAGATTTTGAAGTTTCCTCATGCCTACATGGTTAAAGGGTAAAATGTTACACATGAACACACACACACACACTCACACACACTCACACACACTTCATAATGTAAGACTTAATGAATAAGACTCAAGAAAAATTGAAAATATTTTCTTCCACCAGAATGGAGATGCCACAGAGATCCAGAACTTGAAACAGACAGCTCGTCCACATATGAAGAAGAGGTAGCAGTGGAAATCATGAACCAAATGCCCTGAAGGAATAGGAGTATTTCAGTGGGCATTAGTGTGAGGAGAGGGGCACACAGAGGACCACTTCCTCACCACCTCCAAGAGCTTCCACAGAACTTATACTCATCAGGACATGGAAAAACCAGTGGCAATGCTGAATTGGTTGAGATAAAGGTTCTGCCACTTGGATGAAAGTGTGTTTGTGATAGAAATTAAATTTAATTAAGGAAAAAGAAATTACATTTCCTGCTCACCATAGTTATACACACTATACCTAAGATAAAGAAAACAGCAAAAATAGTTGGGAAAAGAAAATACTAAAAGGGAACCTTATGATTGCATTGAAATATTAGAGAGACTTCAAAATATAATTTATTCTGGGTATAGTTTCAGGAGACAGACATCCCAATAAATTTTAAAGTGACAGAATTTTCATTAAAAATTATATCCACCTGAGTCTTTTAACAATTTGTGTTATACATTGATAAATCACAGTTATGAATATTGATAAATGAAGTGGGTTTTTTTGTACTGGGGATCTAACTCAAGACCTTGCACTTGTGAGCCAGGTTCGGTGCCACTGAGCTAAATCCCCAGCCCGATAAATGAAGTTTTACCTTAGAGGTCTCCATGAAATATTATAGGAACAGTTTTTCAGTTTGATGAAACAATAATCCACAAACTTCCTAGTTGGCTAGCATAGTGGAAAGATATATCATGGTACATCACACTTTCAACACCTGAAATTCGGATAATGGGCAAGTGAAAAAATAAAATGGTATTTAACCTGTAGCTTACCAAAATTTATGTCCATAAAAATCTTACAAGATTATTTGGAGATGCACAAAATTTTAGCAAGTTTTATTCAAATGGCTGCCCTTTTTAGGCTTTTTGAACCATTGAGCCATCTCAGAGTAGTCAATGCTGCCAAGAATAAAATGGGTTCTGTCACACCTCTACAGTAATAATATTTGAAATGATGTCAATATACTCTTGTGGAGAAAATATTGAGTAAAGGAACTCATTGTTCATACTGGAAGGAAATTCTGTATAAAACAAATGAAAAAAAAAACAATTTGTCATTCTTGTCTGCTCTTCTAACTGTGCTGAAGACACGTAGGAAATACAATTTTAACTAAAAAGTTAATTCCTCTACATGTAGCTGCTCTTGAGAATAAATGTATAATCACATATTATTTAACAAATTTCTATATAATTCTCTTCATTTAAGAATTATTAGTTCTGCAAATACACGGATCATCTTGTTAATTGCCTGACAGAAAAATATTTTTAAACCACTGAGATCTTCACAGTTAAAATTTGGTATCCATATCTGTATGTCTGTAGGCATTTTCTCACTCTCCCTAGTTATGGACACTGGCTTAGATAGTCTTCAAAATAATTACATCTTTTGCATTAAATGGTAGGCACCATAATTGAAAATTTGTAATGTAGAATAGCATCAATATTAGATTAATCATACACCTAATAAATTCAAATAAAATAATTCAAAGCAAATACACAAATTAACAAATATTAAGATAGTGATGGGGTGCTAACAATCTTAATGGACCATATATTAAGATGTTAAAATTTGTGGCCACAAAATTGATTTTTATATATCTGACTTTGTAGATGAAAAGGAAAGAAAATTTAAAATTATTAGTGGAGGCTTTCAGTCAAGCCATTTGCTGAATTTAAAACTAGGAATCAAAGCCTTAGTCGAGTTGTATTAGATGTATGATCTTTTATATTAAATAATTCTTAAGCCACATACATTCAAATACACCTCATATTGCTAATAACTACAAGGGGGATGTAGCATAGGACCTACAGAAATTCTAGAGAACTGAATTTTTTGACATTTTTATTGTACCCTCTTCATGTCCTTTTGCTGTGCTAACAAGTTAGCATCCATTGAGTTCATATCTTAACGTACACATACCAACTCCTCAAAAGGAATGTAAGCATTATGTATTGCAAACATGTACCAAAAAAGGAAGAGGATCAAGAGATGGATGGTAGAAGAAGGGAGGGAAAGGGAAAAGGGATGAAAATAAAAAGGAGTTCAGAAGTATTATTTACACACACCAATTCCCCACAAGGAATGTAAGCATTCTACACTGCAAACATATACTATTAAAAAACACACCCCAAAATGTTTAAATCCATATAACATGCACTATTTTATTCCCACATAGGAAGCGAAGATCAAGAGGAGCTAGGTAATAACTAAAAGATTCAGCTTCTTCATGATAGCTAATAACTAAAAGTTTCAGGTTCTAAATAGGATTCTGCGGTCCTTCACCTTGATTCTGTTGCTCTTACAGTTGAAGTATGCATGGTCTTTGCACATTTAAAAAGATGCTAAATGAAGACTTTCCTTTTTGTTTCACTTTTGGTTGAAACCTTAAAACTGAGAATAATATTAACTTCATTTCTGAACATTATAGAAAGAAACATTAACCATTCTTGGGGAATCTAAGTCATCAACTCAAAATCAAGTTGATGACTTCTAAACTATCACTGACTGTAAAGCTTCATAAAAAGCTTGAATATTGATTAGGAAATGAGGAATTCTTTAAAAAGAATAGTACTGTTATAGTGTCTTTCTTCTTAATATAGTGGCATTACTTCTCTCAACATAGTCCAACAGCCCCATAAGTTAATGATTTAAAGCAAATGTTGAATTGACTCATTATTCTACAGTTTAACCATCGAGGCTCCACTTTGCTATGTCTGGTCAGATGGGGAATGGCTGCTCCAGGAGTTTCAACTGAGGCACAACCCACATCTAAGGGGCTTCTCATCCTCCAGCAGGCTGGCTTTCACTTGTTCACACAGGGGCAGTAATGTGTTTCAGAAGATGCCCAGTGGCAATATGTAAAATCCCTTGAGGAGTAGCCATGGAACTGACCCAGCCCAAATTTAAGTTTATATTTAAGGATTGAGAAATGAGTTCTGTCCTTTGACAGAAGGAGCTGCAGAGTCATGTTGAAGAGTGTGGACATAGGAATGGCTAGAGTTTTGGCCATGTCTGCACTCTACCTCATGACACAAGGCATTTTCCAAGAGGACCACCTGAAAAGTTGGGCTAGTGTCCTTTAAAGTGCTGACAAATCAGAACTTAACACAAGACTCACAGATAAAAATACAAGAAGAAAGAAGAAAGCTATACTTGCTTGCATGTGGCAAAAATGATTATATTTGCTGGTGTGAACCCTTCAGTGCTGTAGTGACTTACTTTGAAAAGATGTTAACCAAAAAACAAAACAAAAACAAAAACTCAAAAGAGCAAAACAAAAGAAAACAAAAAAAACAAAACAAACTCTCCTTTGGGCAAGCCTATTGTGCAGTAAACTCCCTGATGATGGGAGCAAAGGAAATATGTAAATACCTAGGTACCCGAGATATATAGCCCTACTAGGAAAATACAATTGGAGGGACCCAATAGTTGGACTTTAAAAGAACAACCAAAAAAATAATTGACAAGGAGCATCAGCATTTTACATCTGTCACCCACAGAACAAATCAAACCAGATTACAACTCCAGCAGTCAAGTGAGTTTTTTATGATCTTTATGCCTCTTCCATCCCTTAGCTTCAATAGTAAAGGATTTGTGACAGCCAATATGAGGTGTAGAAGTGTGAGGTGTAGTACACAAGAAGCCAGCAACATCAGGAAGCAGGTATGTGACACTGTGCCTCTAGAATACGAGTGTTTCTCACTATCTCTACCACCACTGTCCTGATTCAGGCTTCTGTCAGTTCTTTTGGATTATTGCATTAACCTGCTTTCTGCTTCTACCTTTGCCTGCTACACTGTATTCTCAACACAGCCAAAGTGACTCTTTTCAGAAGTGAGTCAGATAATATATTCCTCTGCTCAGATTCCTTTCTCTCAGAATGAAAAGTAAAGCCATACAATAACACACCGACCCAGGGAGGACAAGAAGGTGACTGCTCAGATTCCTCTCTGATAAATAAATTGATATCCAGCTTGTAGGAATACAGTCAGTTCATAACCTCTAGCTACAGCACCTTTAGGGTCTGCAGCAGCCCTGGAACCACAGTCTTCCAGGCTGTCCTCCATCGATGACTTATGTAGGATGGAGATACGAGGACAACACTATTCTTGCCCAGTGCAAAACTCCTCTTATGGACAATCTTTCCTGTGTGTCGTTTTCATTGAAACTAAGTCAGATATAAGTCGCAGTTGAGGGAGTTCCTGCAAGATTTCGCCTCTGTTCTCATTCCTTTCACAGATGTGAGATTCCACTTTCCCTTTTCTTTCAAAGGTTGTTACCTCTCAGAAAATGTGTATCCCTAACTTCAACTCAGAATTTGCTTGTTGGAGAACCACAACTGACCAGTGCCCAGCATGCTCTTGTCCTTTGTGCTTCTATGGCATTGTCTTCAGTCATCCCCACCTCACTCTGACTGCAGGACTGACTGGTCTGCACACTGTCTTGAATATGGAGGCCCACTCATTACTCCTTCTGTCTTCAGTGTTCTAACCTCCCAATATTAGCATGGCTAACTGCTTCACATTATTTCAGGCTTTTATGAAATATTAGTGTCTCCACAAGGCCAACCAAGACCACTGCGTTAATTCTGTAACTTGGAACTCTCCCAACACCTTGCATAGTGTTTACATTCTCACATGTTCTGTATAGCTGTCTCTCTTTTCATGACAGGGAAGTATAATGTAAGCTCTGTACAGAGAGGACCTTTGTTTAGATCTCCGAAGTATCCCCAACACATAGTGGGTGCCTGCCATGTAATTGGCCTTTAATGTTAAATTTCTTTGCTATGCTATAGCTGTGGCCTTTCTGTACAAGGCAGACAAAAAGCAGGAAAGGGAAAACTTTGAACTCAATAAAAACTCAAAACTTTGAAGATAGACTGCAATGGATTTTTAATATCTGGAGGTAAGACCTAATTATTAATATCTGGAGGTGAGACCTAATTTTTGAATAGAATCAGAAAGACTATATCATCTTTAAAGCCATGCCAGAGATAGATAAAGGATAATCAACAGAAGAGTAATATGGTTAAAAAAGGTTGCTTTCTGCTTCCACCTTGCTGAGTCTAGTTGATCCAATAAATCATTTCATACGCAAAGAGACTACATTCTAATGCAGACTCATGGTGCAAAAATCTGTAGATTGAGAAAATTTAGATTCTAGTTCTTTTAGTAATGACTAGATGGTGACATGAAATGATTCTTTTTGTTTTCTCTCATGTTTCTCATCTGCAAATGGGGTATAGTTATTTAATTTATAGTGTAAATCAAATTAGGTAAATATAAAAGATATCTGGTTTGAGATAGGGTTAAATTTTGAATTCAGACAGTACTGATTTTCTATGATAGCTGTCTGGCAAATGTCTTCAACTGATTCAAATCAATCCACAGCAAGGTAATATATTAACAATTCTTGCAAAAAAAATAGAAATGTTTTGTATTTGAAGCTTTGTTTTTCTCCCATATTACCTTCCCATTCTTTGTAAGTTGCTCCTGTCTACTTCAGGAATGACAATAAAAAATGAAGCATGTACAAAACAAAACAAGACAACTCAGATTTTAGAAATACCAAAAGTGAATCAACTCAAATTTCTGAAATTTCATTCAAGAGAAACTATCAGCAAGCAAAATATAAATTAAAAGCAAATGTATTGATGATGTGCCATTTGCACAACATCAGTAAGGAAGGTGACCTTCCCAAAACACAAACTGTATCATTACTATTTGAAAGGTATTTTAATTAACTTGTAAACTCCAAATTAAAACATGGTCTTAATAGGATATGACAATGATAATGATTGGATGAGGAGCAGAAAGATATGTTTGAAGTGTAGTAATAACTCTTTGTTCCTGTTCATACTTTAAATATTGAGTAGTTCTGAGAAGATAACAAAATAGAGTTAAATATAAAAAGAAATGCTTATGTGAGTTGGCAATAATTTATTTTTGGTTCTTCTGTTACCTTAGAGAATGAGCTAAAATGTTTAAATCCTGTTCATAGCTAAACATAATTTTATACTCATTATAAAGCAGACAAACTATTTCATACATGAGTTCTTCTGATTGCTTTACTAATATTCACATCCCCAAACCCAAGTCTAATTGACGCTATGACCAAAAAAAAGACACAAAAGAAAAAGGTCTTTGTTCATTGATGTCACTGATTCAGCTAGCCAGAATTTATGCATTTGACAAATTCTTCTGAGTTAACCAGCTATTAATGGACATGACTAATACAAGTCTATGTAAATAATTGACTATGACTAATTATTTTAACTGACTCCAAGTCATTTTTAAACCAATAGACTATGCATTATCAATATTAACATAATGATGGATGAGTCTGACTGTTCTCAGTACCTGCATAACTCTCCTTCAGTACTGAGCACAAGGAATGTTCTCAATAACTCATGTTCAAAATAAAAACAGAAATTCCACAATAGGAATTTTATAAAACATCTTATGCATCACCCTCAAATGATCACAAGAGATACATTTATTCTACATCTTTACACAGACTTAGCCAATTGGTTATGTTTTCACCACAATGCAACAATGTTGTAAGTATGGATAGAATCAAGCCCAAGATGCTAATTTCTTCAAGTCTAAAGAAAGTCAAGACTAAACTGCCTTTGGTACCTCCTCAAGGAGAGAAAGGGCCACACAGCTAAGAAAGAAACTGACCATTTTTCTCTCCCAAATAATCTGTCATCCAAGGTGAATGCAGTCTATTTTATGGAAAGTTATTTATGGAAGATTTTAAGAGAAAAGGTGATGCTATCATCAATCTTTTATTTTCTGGCATAAATGTTGAAATGAGAAAAGTAGACTTAAAAAACAGGCATATCTTGTAATTTGATCTTTGATTAAAATCTCTGACATGTAGGCACTTTCAAAGCAATTATAGTAATAAAATAATTGCTTGATAATACATTTTTTGAAAAGATTACTTTTGTTTTTGAAGGATAGAATTTGTACAGAGAATTTAGTACATATGCAAAATTAGAATAAACATTACCATTTTTTAAAAAATTATGAATGACAACATAAAATCACTGGCTTATGTCTCAAGTAATAGTCTCTGAAATTCATCAATATACCATTATCATTTACCTTGAGTTTGCTTAAGAAAGTATACCTTTAGAGGGGAAAAAATGAACATAGTAAATTATTCTTGGAGCTCAAAATGGGAGAAAAATAATTCCTCACATTTCTATGGAAATATTTACCTGCTACATAATCTTCATGGAGCTAAATATTTCATTGGCAAAATCAGATAACTTTAGAATTTCAAATTCTAAAATTCTAGAAGTCATGAGTATTTGTCATTTCCAGTAATATAACTTTATATTAGGTCTTTCAGCCGGGCATGTTGGTATAAACCAGTAAACCTAGCACTTGGGGAGGCTGAAGCAGGAAGATTGAAAGTTTGAGCTGGGCCAACTGGGCAACTTTGGGAGATCTTGTCTCAAAATTAAATAAACATAAATAAATAAATAAATAAATAAATAAATAAATAAACTGAAGTAGAACTCAGCAATGACAAAACCTCCTAGAAAGCTGGATGTGCTACGTTGTGCTTATATAATAAATTCCTATGATTAAGGGATGGCATCCCCCAGCTCACTGGTGGGCCAATGATGAATAATTTTTTTCCCCAAAGTGATGAGCAGAAAGGTCAGTGGTTTGTCTGAAGACAGAGAAGTAGGACAGAGAAGATATATGTCCTACCCAATATATAATCAAATGTTAATTTAATTCAATATTCCTAATATGTGTTCCACATATAATAAATAATTTTCTGATAATATTAACCCACAGATTTTTCATTTATTTGAGTCAACATGTTCGGTGCTTCTTGATGTGTTCAATCAATTTTTTTTCAAGATTTCAGGGTAAGAGGCCAGGCATGGGGGTGCACACCTATAATCTCAGGCCTCATGAGGAGGCTGAGGCAGGATCTTGTCTTGAGTCTGAAGCCAGCCTGGGCTACATAATGAGTTCAAGTCCAGCCTGAACTACATATTGAGACCCTGTCTCAATAAAACCATGAAAATATTTTAGGGAAAGAGCATATAGTAAGAAAAAAAGTAAGCATAGTGGACAGTTTTGAATTTCAAATTATTTTTGGTTTGGTTTTTGATTTTTCCAATATGATAGTCTTAAATGCTAGGCCAGGACACCCCATTATAGAGCTTTATTAAAAAGAATTGTTGAAGAGAATTCCGCATATTATAAAGTCTGCATCCTTATACAAATAGAAATAGAAAACATTGGGCAGAGTAAGGGGGAGAAATAATGCCAACTGATAACATTAATTGAGTAGCTTCATGTTCCTGGTAGTTTTTAAGTATTTGGTATATCTTATTTTATCTTTATAGCTTCCTGATTTCTTCAACTTGCAGACATAAAAATATGGAAACTAGAGCCTACATAAATTATCCAGGTTTACACAGCTATAGTGGCAGTGTGCGCTTTCAAACTTAAAAATTCAGTCTATAGCTATTATCCTTTGGTGATCCACTCTACTATTTCTGCTATTCTTCAGAAAGTTTCTTGCTGGTCCAACAATTTTACCTCCAAAGTGTCAAATTTCAAGTCAAGAAAAAAAATGATAAAATAGAAGTCTCTGAAATAATAAGGAAAACTTGGTTGTATAATTGCTCCATATTGGGAAAACTTGGTGGAAATCACCAAAAAGTCACCATATGCCTTTATAGGCAGCCAGAATAGTATATAAGTAGTACATTGAACTTTGGACACAAACACGACCTGAATTATGGTTCTCTGTGTTATAGAATTAATCTTCAAATTTCTGTGTTCCCTAGAGAAGAAGATAAAGACAACTGGGTTAAGAAGTATTTGGAAGAAAGTTCCAAGGTTGCTCAGACACAGCATGGCTAAAGGATTGGTAGACCAAGCTCACTATTGCAGGTAGATTCTGGCTATGATCTGGAGATTTCCAATGTCAATAAAGTCCAAAGTGAGGCCAAGTCATCAAGGATCTTAAACCAAACCAATAGTCTAAATTAGTGATGGTAAACAATTTAGAGCTTTCAATGATACAAATAGCACCTTGTGGGACGTGTGTCATAGGTTTGCCACCACTTGTCTAGACTATAGCTATACTAAGAAAGATCCCAGCAAATTCTAGCAGACCGGAGAGTGGATACACGTGCAAGCAAGAAGTCACATCTGCAACTTAATACTACTTATACATTCAAGACCACAGTACCATTCCCAGTCTTCATGACCAACACTAAGTTGCCACTTGATTCCAGGTTAATCTAGGATTGGAGGTGAAGGCAGGAAGAGCCTCTGAACTTGTATTTACCAAGAAGAATCTACATTTGTAAGAAATTGCTTTGAAATGATGAGGCCTGAGATAAGAGTAAAATGGCATTTTAAAATTTCTTGCACTTATTCAATCTCACCCTATTAGTAGAGAGATTATAAAAGAGATTAGAAAGTTACAAGGAAAGAGACTTTTTATACATTTTAATTTATATTCAACTACAAAGAAACTACACAAATATTAGTTTTGTGTGTTAATAAATATTATTCAAAAAATCTTTTCATGTAAGACTGTAAAATACTGAATTAAAGGGTTAAATCTTTCCACGCTATAGAAATACTTAAAAACTTTAGGGTCATCAGTATTGTGAGTCTATGAGAGCAAATTATACTGTGCCAAATTTTAAAATGTGGTATCCACAAACATTTTTACTTCTTGAACTTATCATAATGAATGTTCCATAAAACACTTTGAGAAATAAGGGTCTTGCTCAATATAAGGGATCTACATGAATTTTAAACATAAATTCGGGACATGTAGGATATGCAAATGCCTATATTTCTTTGGAGGTATTTTATAATTACTTACTAATATTTTAGTGAAAATTAATGAAATTGACAATTTCATTCTCTGAATCCATATCATATACTCATTTTGTGCTAGAGAGTGAGACAGTGAAACTATGTCCCTCCCTTGGATATGTTGCTTGTGCGTGGCCATCTGAGCACTCTTAGCTACATTAATATGATATAAATTTGAATCAACATTAGTCTAGTTAAGCTGCTAGCTAAACCAAGTTTCTTCCCTACCAGCTTTAGCACAACGTTCACTCTAACATAGGGAATTAGGAGTGTGGGATTTTTTTTCCCAACTGTAGACCCTCATTTCTTTATATGTGCTAGAGTTCTGTCTGAGTAAATATTTACTAGTAAAATCTACATGACCAAAACACAAGCTATGTCTGTTGCTAAAACCTATTTTGATTCTTTTTTATTTAGTCTGCATAAATTGAGCTGGAAGAGTTGAGAGTAATATAAACCAAGGAACATTTTCCTTTTGTGCACATCTCTTCTAACATTTTTGAGGTTTTTCTATTTACCTGATTAATCTTCAAGGATATCACTTCTAACTTGTACACAGGTGTTCAAGTACAACAGGTAGGAAATCCACAGCACATTATGATCAGTTATTCTGAAATGATCCTAGTGTTGTACCAACACAAATAAGCTGTTTAAATTCATTTTTAGTAGCATCTGTTGCTGGCAGATTTAATACCTGATTGTCAGATAAAAATTTCTAAATTCTTTCATCCAAGAAATACTAGAATTACAGTTTAGGTAAACCTTGTATGAGTAAATCCTTATCCAGGCTTCATTCGGAGAGGTTGTCGCTGTCCCCTTTGCCAGAAATAAAGAAAATAACATGCCCTGAATATATATCTGCTTGGAAATAAGCAATTTCTGCAGATATGCAAGAGCAGCTGTGGTTAAGAATTTGTCTTGTTGAAGAAAATGACTCTTAAGAATGCGTAACCGTGCCTGCCCAAGCTAATGCTTAGCCATACAGGTGTTGATTTCAGCACCATTTCCTTATATTAGTGCTTTCACAGTAATACCCCAAAAGAGATAATTACGTTAGGTCACTCAGAGTTTATTGGCAGAAATCCACACCTCCTTCAAAAACCACCAGCACGAGGCGGGGATTTGGCTCAGTGGTTTCTCCGCCTGCTGCTCAAGCGGAAGGATCTGATTTCGATCCCCGGCACCAAAAAAAAAAAAACCACCAGCACGAACAGAAGGTCACATCTTTAGATATTCTCAAAAAGAATATGGGAACTGTAGGCACTATGAAGCTAATAAAGTACAGGATCTGAACTCTTAACCTACTTGCAGCCAACACGTTAGCCTGCCACAGAGTCTTGGATGCCAGTGCCGTAGAATACATGAGATTCCTGAATCAGAAACAATGGATAGTTTATTACTTAAAATACTAATTTAATATTCATAACAGTAGCCAGGGTGTCTTCACTTTGTCCCAGTTTACCAAACATAATTTTCACAGAGTAACAGGGAGAGAGAAAGCTGATATCTACCTGTACAAGAGAAATTGCAAGTTTAAGGAACTTGAATCTTTTCAAATAGTTCATAAGCCTGCCTAAACTTTTCCTGAGTGTGAAATTATCTTGATTATACTAGAGAATAAACAAATCTGAACATTGATTTTTCTCACTTCTAAGATTCTTCAATAGACAAACGTCTTTGAAAATGAGTTCAGGAGAAAAAAGGCAACTAGTGTCTCTGGCTGACAAACATGCAGAAATATGTAAGAATGGTTTTCCAAAAAATTCTCAATCAAAAGATACTAAATATTATTTCAAGAAGGATAGTTCAACAACTAAACATTAAATATGTGAGCTACATGCGAAAACTGAAAAACACCGAGTAAGAACTGTTCTTTCCCCTCGCTCAGTGAGAGGAAGCAAGACTTAGAAGTCTCTCCTTACCCTCCCTGTTCCAAGGCCTCTCTCTGATTCTGCCTTAAACTAATTGCTTTTTTTAAAAAAAGAGTAACTTCCTGAAAAAACCACTGACAAAAATGACTTCTTTTTCTTCAAATAATCAGTATCTCCATTGAAATTAAGCATTTCATAACTATCTCAGCACCATCGTTTCTTTCTTCATTTTTTTCCTCTGAAATGCAGAGATATGAACAAAAACTGTACTGTTCTCAAGAAGAGGATTGTTGGAAGATCTTTTTTTCTCAAAATATCAACTAGTATTTCCTTCTTTAGAAACTTCATTTTTATTGTTAAGAATAGATACTTAGGGAAAAAATAAATTGCAGCAAGTAGGATTTCAACAGAATTTTTTGCTTTTTTGGCTTTTATGTTATATACATAGATGTACATGCCATATATTTCTGTTACAAAAAAAATAGCAAAACATATTTTCTCTTAATCCATTGTAATGATATTGGATTTATTCAGCCTAGTAATATATCCAGCCACAAGATTAGATTACTTAGCTTTTCTTGGAACTAGACATGGAAGAGAAGAAAAATAATAAATATGTTGATGAGAACTTGAGAAAGACTCTTAAGTAGGAGCTGACCATATGAGAATATACTGTTTTCTCACTGCCTCAGTACCAGGGCTTGACACCCAGAAGGGTAGTGGGACCTCTGGTCAGCCCTAGTAAGAATTGTAGAGAAGATTAAAAGAAGCCTGGGTCTCTGATGACTTTTGGAACCATTATACTAACCTCATCTATCTCCAAATTTCTGATTTGTAAGGAGAACAACACCAAAACACTAAATGTCCCTAAGCCATTACATCATATATTTGTTTTTGAAATGGGAGGGTTTATTCTTTGCAGTTTAAAACACTGTGAATTATGTAAGGTGTCCACCAAAAAATGCAAATAAAGCAGAGCTATTTATGTTATTACTTTAGCGGCAAAATGTATCTAGATTATCAGTATTATAAACAAATTAAACTAAAATGTATCATGTATGAAGATATAAATATTTATTTAGTATATAATGAAATTTCCTTATATCAAGTAAAGGCCTGGATGAAATTTACTCCCATTTGTGTTAAAATAGATCATTATATTTAGAATTTTATCTCTAGTGTTTATGTTTAGTTTACTTTTCAGGAAGATCACATTTTCTTAGCCCTTATAAATTAAGAATCTAATTTATATCTTTGACATCTCCAACACTATTGATGGACTTGAAATAATACTACTTCAGATATTCACTAGGTCATAGGCTTTTGGCAGTATGTATAGTGCCATTTGCTCATATTTTATTATGACTATAATATGGGCACATAATACATTAAAAGACACAAAAGGATATAGAATAAAAATTAAATGTTTCCCTTAAACCAACCCTTTTTCCTTCTTATCAAACTTTAAATGGTAGACATTTAAACACCTTTTATATATTATTCTTAAAAATCATCATATCTCCAAAATTATATATATACACCAAGAGCATCTATTTTACGTGAGGTACTATTATTAAATCCTAGGCATTCAACAGTGAACATAGCATACATTCTAGCTTCCTGCAACTTTCATAAGATAATTTCCTTTAAGAAGGAAGAAAAAATAAACAGATAAGTACATATGCAATATGATATCAAGTGGTGTGGTACTTACTATGAAGAAAAAGAAGACACCATATGGTGATACAGAATAACTTCAGTGGGAGGTTGGGATATTTTATACAGGATATTTAGGCACAGGTTGTCTGAAGAGGTGAAATTTTACAAAGCATAGGAAAATATGTAGTGAAATCTGATTTTTTTCATAACATTCTAATATGTCTTAGATACATTTCCATTTGCTTTTTGTATGCATTTCAATCATAACAAAGACTATCATGTGATAAGGCCTTATATTTCAAACATTCCTGAATTTAGTAAGTTGAAAGATACAAGATTAGGAAAATGTTCATTTCAACTTCTATAATTTCCATAGTATTTTGGGAATGAAGATACTGTAACACAGATATTTTCAGTGACTTTGCAAGAATCATATGGTTGGAATATGTGAGGTGACTCTTAACTGTAGATATTTCACACATTATTTACACATATCAAAACAAAAGTTAAAGGTCACATTTCTTTTTTTTTTTAAGAGTAGGAAAAATTTATTGAGAGAAAGAAAGCTTCTGTCTAAGAGAGACAGAAGGGGAACCAGAAAGTGGGTTGCCCACCCACCCCATTTTCAAAGATGGTTTATACAGCAAAGCCATGTGGTCAGGCTGGTATAAGGTGAGGCAAAACTATAAGATCCAATGGAAATTTACAAGGTGGGCATGAGGTGAGGCAAAACCTTGACCAACTAATAAGATTACAAGTACAGTTATCCAGGTAACATTGATTAAATGGGGGAGCAAGTCACACAGCAAACATACAAGGATTTTCAGTAAGGGTGTTCCTGGAGAGGCTGGGTTAAGACCTTGACCCCCCACCCAGGTGATTGATACCTATTTAGAATACGAATCACTGCTATTTATCCCCAGGGGAAGCACAGGATGTGTAGTTTCTCTCCTTTTACAATTCTGGCCTTCTGTAAATGTCCTCCATAGCATTCACTGTCCTCTTGATTGTCCTCCATGTTGGCTCCTTGAATTTCCTCCATGTTGGCTCCTCCTGGGATGGTCCTGTGTAACTGCCTACAAGGTATTTAATTAAGCTACCTATCTGCAATATTCCCCCCTCTGCAGAAGTATCCCTAACTGCTGTGAGGTGGCAAAGGGCTAAGACCTTCCTGGCTACTTCCAGCTGAAGTGGGTCATAGTTGTGATCAGCAGTTAAAGTTACTCTCCAGAGAGTCTATCTAAAGGCCCTCAATAGGTGCCAGGCATTGTCATCTTGGTAGCCATATAGCTTTGAGTCTGGAGGAGACAACGCCAAAGAAACAGTTAATACATGGGCCAAATTATAAGGTCAGCAGGATTACTATGAATATAGCCAAAAAGGGTCTCCACTGGGAGGAGCTAGTAATAGCCTCACACAAAGAGGATAAGGGGAAGGTCCAGGGGACTTCAGAATCCAACATAGAAGTCATATTGTATAGTTTAGCAGTTATGAGCTGTTTACAAGGTCAATCTGGTGAATCCCGGTAAAAGAAGTCTAGCACATTTGTCATTGGTTCCATTTGTATGACTGCTTGGAGTTTGGCAGCCTCTAGGCAAGAATAAATAAAACTTTTAAGAAATTAGAGCATAATTTAAGCATGAGCACACTAGAATGAAAGGGCAGGTTGGGGAGAAAGTCACACTTAGAAATTGAAATAGTGATTGTAACCTGCTGACTCTTAGATTCTTTTATTGATAAGAGGTTATCTATAAGTCTGGTACTTTGTCATAAGTCTTTCTAGTTTCAGCTGTAAGAAGATAAGAGACAATTTGAAGAGCAAAACTAAGAAATACAAAACTCTAGTTGAGCTCTTATAGATTTTATCATAGTTTTTTTTTCTAATTATCCAAAATCAAGGTCAGCTATTGGTAGAGCTGGAAACTGTCAGAAGGGGTCAGTGACTGGAGCCCCTTTTTACATCTAGTTTTATTACTATGGCATTATTTTATACCTCTTTTGGTTATTCTTTTCTGCTGGGTGTTTAAGACCAAGTTAAAGTGAGACCTGTCAATCAGTATGAACCTCTTGCTATCTATCAAGATCAGTTAAGTCCCCTCAGACATTACTTTGGAACTATGCATAGAGCCTCTGAGCTCCTCTGTTAGTGTCAGCCATAGGATGTGTCACAGCGTTGTTTGACCACGTTACTTTCAGTGAAAGCATGGGAGATTTTTCCCTCTTGGTGACCCTCCTTTGGCACAGGTACATTTGTCCTCAGGTGTCCATCAATCTCCCTGCTCAGGAGGTTGAGTGACTTACCAAAGATGTAGGATCCTGTAGGAAAGGTGTAGGCCCTTCTTTTCTTATTCCCATCCTCCAGGCAAGAATATAAATGTAAATATTTTTGTTACTGTTCTCAAAATGAAATGGGTCATATGTGTGAAAAGTCAGCTATTTAGAATCCTCAAGAATAGAATTAAACTAAACATTTGAGACATAAAATTTGATTGATAAGATTTACTAATAATAAATTGGAAATATGAAGAACTAGAAGGAAGAGAAAAATACCAGCTCTTTGTCCAGATGACCAGAAGTTACCAAGTTAGATAGATTATACACAAGTGAGCACAACTGGGCAGATGGCACACTGAAAATGACCAGCTCATTTGGGCCCTGTTGAATATTAGGACCTTCCTAGATATCCAATGAGATATATCTTAGTAGTGCGTTATAAACTCTAGTCATCAACTTAGAAAAAGGATATAATAATAGGAATTGATTGAGAAAACAAGAAAAATTATCTTCCAATGAGTGCCAGGCCCAGAGCTTAGTGCTTTTCTTTACCAATCTTATATTTTATTACTATATTACCAAAGGTAATTGTATGAGGCAGGACTTAGTGAGATAAAATTTCAAGCCTCCAAAAATATAAAAAGAGAACAATTCCAAGTGGTGACCAACTAGGACAACCATTTCAGCGAGTAAACTAACAATCCAAGGTAGTGTAATGGCTAAGAGTAACTGTCTTCACTTGTATTTTAAAATAGAGCCTTAATACTAATGATTCATTGGTGAGTTGCAATCTGGGACAAAGAATGTAAGGGAAAATGAAAGGAAGACAGAGAAAGATTGAAAGTAGTTTGAAGTTATTGGTTACTCTGCTGGACACTGCTCCAAGAAGAGCTAAAAATCACAACAGCTGTTTGGTTTGGTTTGGTTTGGTTTGACTATGTTATGGTGAGTTGTGTTGTGTTGTGTTGTGTTGCGCTGGGTTGGGTTTGACTTTTGTTTTGTTTTATTTTTATACCTTTATCCTGCTTGATCATGGGATGACTGAAAAAAAAAAACTATACAGAAGGAAAAATGTATTGGAACATATACTGAATGCAAGACAGGGTAGGAAATTTATCTTCCCTTCCTATTTTCTTTCTTCCATTGTTCAAAATTTGCCTCAAAGGAGTCAACTCTGTCTCATTTCAGATTCCATTGCTGACCCTTTGTCACTTATCTCAGAAGCTGGATAACTTGCTCCATGACACTCACTTCATCTAAGTCCAGAAACACCAGGGACAGCCAGAATTCAGATGAATGGTCTACCAAAATTAAATGACAACATATTGGCCTGGGAAGTACCTGGGGTTCATACAATGCCAAATATAAAAACTGTGATTAAAGTAGTTTTGAAAGAGTGCACAGGAGATGTCCAAAACAAACACTGGAGAATCTCTGGTCTATGTTTGGTAGCAAGAAATACTTCAAAACTGGTAATGAAAGTGAGGTAATTTAAATTTCAATCTATAGAATAACAAAAAATATTATATTTCTTAAGGTTTGAATGTGTCCCCCAGAGTTCCTGTGTCATAAACTTAATCCCAAACACAACAACAATGCTCAGGTGACATTAAGAAGTGCCTACATAAGGAGGGCTCTGCCCTTATGAATGGATTAATGGCATTATTGAAGGAGGGGGTTCATTATCATGACAGTGAACTCCCATAAAAGAATGAAGTCAGCTCCCTTTCAGCAGTGTCACTCATGTTCTCTAAGGATGATGTGATGCCTTCCCCTAAATAATAGCACAGCAAGAAGGTCTTCACCACATGCAGGGCCTCAGTCTTGGACTTTCTGCCTCCAGAACCATGAGTAGAGTAAACTTCTGTTGATTTTGAATTATCCAGTCTCTTCTGTTATAGTAGCAGAAAATTGGTTAAGAAAGTGGTATAATCATACATTTGTAAAAATCTGTGAATTACAATCATGGGTAGTAATGTAAATGAATCATAAAACAGTAATGACTGAAAGAGTCAAATCAAAGAAGAGCATATATAATATGCTTTTACAACAGGGAAAAAAGTGAAATGGTACAATAAATAAAGATGTCTATACAGCTGACAAATTCCAAAAGAAAATAAAGAAATATTTAACAGAAAATTTAGGATGATTTGCTTTGGTATAAAGGGACTTGTGATTTGACACAAATATACAAATACATAGAAAACAAACTGCAACCAAACATATCAAATATATGTGCTTATGTAAGCTATGGTGAGGAATTTGCAATTACATAAACTATGAAGCATAATTTAAAGATGAAAAATATGACTTCATTATCCAAGATAGAAATGGGAACATGCTCAATATTTTTGAAACTCTGTATGAACCTATGCACCAAAGAGATTGGTAGAAAAATACTCTCATGAATTCTTTGCACAAAAAAAGAAGAAAAAATACTTATTTTCAGAAATTGACCATAGACTCTTGCACTTCTTGTTCTCTGTAACTGGATTTTAGAGAAGGGAGAATATTCTTTTTTATTTTCTGTCACCATTTAATTTTATTAGTTCATATTTGCAGTTCATCATAGCTACATTTGTTTCAGGGAAGTAGTAGGTGTACACAGAATACTTTTTATCATTTTCATCCTTCTTTCCTCTCTCTGCCCTTCCTTCCATCCCCTTTCCTATTCCAAAAAAATCTGCTCTCTGTTTCCTGTGATCTCTCTTTTATTTTATTCTTGTGAGGATTTTTTGTGCTTGTGATTATTATGTTTTACATTTCTCAAATAAGAGAAGCCATGTGATATTTTACTTTATGTATCTGACTTATTTTACTTAACATCGTGATCTCGAGTTTAATCCATTTTCAACCAAGTAGCATGGCACTGTTCTCTTTATGGTGCATAGTATATCATTCTGTATATATACCACATTTTCTTTATCCAATCTTCTATTATTGGACATGTAAGCTACTTCCAGAGCTTAGCTATTGTGACTTGTGCTGCTGAAACATCAGCATACCTGTATCACTATACTATGATGTTTTTAACTCTTTCAGAAATATACTCAGGAAAGGTATAGCTGAGTCAAATGAAATTTCTATCTTTAGTTCTTTGAAGAATCTCTATACTTATGCTTATAGCGATTGTACTAGTTTGCAGTGAAATCAACAATGTAGAGAGGTTCCTTTTTCTCCACATCCTCAATATGTGTTGGTTTCTGTGTTCTTCATGATAGCCATGCTAACTAGTGTAAGATGGAATCTGAGATTTGATTTAATTTGCATTTGCTAATAGGTAAAGATGACAAACATGTTTCATGTTGTACTTATTGGTCATTCTTATTCTTTCTTTTTTTTGGTATATCCATATATTGGTACATTTTATGTGTACAGTATAATGACATTCATCATTGGAAATATGTACCTTTACATACTCTCTTGATTCTTATTTTTCCCCCCTTGCCCTGTCCTCTCTTCAACCCCTCCATCCCCCGCTATTTACAAAGACTTTGTTTCCACTTTTTCATTTTCTCATATTAATTCCATTTCCTTCTTTCCTGTCCCCTACCCCTCCCACTTCCCCTTCCCTTTTGCCCCTTTTCTTCCTATTTTGCATTATCTATTATACCTTTTAGTCCTTATTTACACTTTCAGTTTCTCACACCAGAGAAACTATTCAGTATTTATACATGTGTCCTATTTATTTCACTTAAGAGTATCGCCTCAATGTGCATCCATTTCGCTATAAATGTCTCTAATTTCTCATTTTTGATGGCTGAGTAGTACTCCATTTTATAAAAAAAAAAAAAAAAAAAAAAACACATTTTCTTTATCCAGTCTCCAATTGATGGGCATTTGGGCTGCTTCCAAGTTTTAGCTATTACAAAGTGTGCTGCTATGAACATGGGTGCACATATATCACTGTGGTATGATTCTTTTAATTCTTTGGGGAAGATACCCAGCAGGGGAATAGTTGGGTCAAATGGGACTTCCAGTCCTAGTTCTTTGAGGTATCTCCATACTGATTTCCATAGTGGTTTGACCAGTCTACACTCCCACCAGCAGTGGAGCAGTGTTCCTCTTTCCCCACATCCCCACCAGCATTTGTTATTCTTTACTCTTTCTTTTGAGAAGCATCTATTCAGTTCATTTGACCATTTTCCATCAGGTCCTTTGTTTAGGGGGATTAATTTTTTTTTTTAGTTCTTTGTATGTGCTAGATATTTGCACTCTAGAAGATTAGCAGGTGAATTCTTTTCCCATTCTATAGGATATCTTCTCACTGCGCTGATTGTTTCCTTTGTTGTGCAGAGGTTTTTAATTCTATGTAATCACAATTATTGATTCCTGATGTTATTTCCTATGCTATTGGAGTTCTTTCAGAAGTTCTTGTTTCTACCTAAGGTTTCAAGTATTTCCCTTGCTATCTTTCAGCAATTTCAGTGTTTCTATATTTATATCTAACTTGTTGAGCCAATTTACTTGATTTTAGAACAAGAGGAAGAGGGATTTGAATTTAGTTTTAACCTTCTGCAAGTGGATAACTAGTTTTCTCAGCACCATTTGTTAAAGAGGCTATCTTTGTTGCAACATATGTTTTTGGCCTCTCTGTCAAAAATTAAATAGCTTAAAGTACATAGGGTTATTTCTATGTCACTTGTTCTATTCCATTGGTCTATGGGTCTATTTTTGTTCTAGCACCATGCTGATTTTTTTTAACTATAGAGTTGTAGTATAAATTGAAATTCAGAATTGTGATGCTTACTACTTTGCTATTTGTGCTCAGGATTTCTTTCACTATTCTGGGTTTCTTCTTGCTTCATGTTAATTGTAGGATTATTTTCTATAGTTCAGAAAAGAATATCATCAATATTTAGTAGAGATTGTATTAAATCTGTAGATCACTTTTGGTAATAACCATTTAACAATATCAATTCTGCCTATCTAGAAACAAGGAATATACTTCTATTTTCTTATGTCTTTTTCAATTTCTTTCATGAGAGTTTTGTATATTTCATTATATAGATTTTTCATCTACTTGGTCAGGTTGATTAATAGGTATTTAATTTTTTAAGCTGTCATGAATGGAATTGTTTCTTAATTTCTTTCTGGGGAGGTGCTTTATGGATGTCCTAGAACTCTCTTGAATTTTATGTTTTGATTTATATCCTGCCATTTCATTGAATTTATCAGTTCTGAGAGTCTTCTGGTGGAGTTTTTTGGATATCATATCATCCGTGAATAGGAATAATCTGACTTCTTAATTTCCTATTCATAACCCTTTTATTTCCTACTCTTGCCTGATTTCTCTGGCTAAGGTTTTGAATATTATATCAAACAGGAATGGCCAGAGTGGACACATTTACCTCATTCCTCAATTCAGAAAGAATGCTTTCCATTTTTTCCCATTCATTGTGATGTTGACTTTGGATTTGTCATATATGGCTTTTATCAGTTTGAGGTAAGATCTTTCTATGCCTATTTTCATCTAGGTGTTTAATCACAGAGTGATGTTGGATTTTGTTGAAGTGTTATTCACTTATGTACTTTGAACTGTCCTTGTTCAATTTAAATGATTTAAGAGAAGCCAACTTAAATGATCTTTTTATTAGTTTCTCAAATTTTGTTTATAAGTATCTTACTGAAGATTTTTTCATCTATGTTCATCAAGAATATATGGCTTTTTTATTTTGTTTTGTTTTTGAGTCCTTGTCCAATTTTGCTATCAGGGTAATTCTGGCTTCATGAAATGATTTGGAGAGTATTCTTTCCCTGTCAGTTACATGAAAAAGTTTGAGAAGTCCTGCCATTATTTCTTACCTAAAGCTCTGATAATATTCATCATAAATCCATTTGGTTCTGCCCTTTTCTTAGTAGAATTTTTATTATTGTGTCAATTTAATTTTTGTCAGCATTCTGTTCAGGGTTTTTACATCTTATTGATTCAAATTTGGTAAGTCGTGTGTCTAAGAATATATGAATATATACATTTCTTCGAGATTCTACAATTTATTGGAATATACGTTTTCAAAATAGTTTCTTATAATCCTCTGGATTCCTGTGTTGTCTGTTGAAATTTCACCTTTTTCATTTCTAATTATAGCAATGTGTGTCTCCTCTCTCTTTTCTTTTGATAAGTTTGGCTAAAGGTTTATGAACTGTATTCATCCTTTCAAAGAATCAAACTCATTGATTCATTGACACTTTGTACTTTTTAAAAATCTCAGTTATACTGATTTCTGTACTGTTTTTTATAATGTCTCTTATTCTACCACTTGGGGTTTGAATCATTCTTGTTTTCCTAGGACCTTCAGATACATCATTTGGTTATTTATTTAGGATTCCTGTGTTTTTTTAATGGCACTCACAGCTATAAGCTTCCCTTTTGGAATTGCTATCTTTGTGTCTCACAGATTCTTAAATTTTGTATTAGCATTGTTATTTGATTCTAGGAATTTTAAAATTTTGTCCTTGATTTCTTTCGTGACACAGTGCTTCATTTACACTACTAGTTTATCTTACTCCATTGATTTTTCAAGAGTACATATATTATTTAATCTCCATGTGTTAGTGTATTTTCTGTGGTATCTTTTGCTATTGATTCATAATTTCAGTACATTATGATCTGATAGGGGCCAAGAGATTCTTTCAATTCTTTCATATTCATTGAGACATGCTTTATGGCCTAAAATCGTCTATTTTAGAGAAAGTTTTATAGGCTATAGAGAAAATTGTGTATTTTGATGTTGCTAGAAGAAATGTGATGTAGATATCTGTTGTGGTCCAGTTATTCTGCAGTGTAGTTTAACTCTACATTTTTTTTTGTTATTTGCTTTATTATTGGGTTTAGATAACCTATTAGTGAGTATGGAGTATTGAAGTATCTGATTGTATTCATGTCTATCTACGACTTTATGTCAAACAGTTTTTATTTTGTGAAACTGTTTGTGCCAATATTTGGTACATATGTATTTACAACTGTTATCTCTTCCTTTTGAATTGTTCCCTTTAACAATATATAGTGACCATTCCACCACTCCCAGCCCAGAGGAAGGGGCTTCCAGGCCACCTTTCCACTGCTCCCAGCCCAGAGGAAGGGGCTTCAGAGCCACCATTCCACTGTTCCCATCACAGCAGAGGTGAGCTGTGCAGGCGTCAACAGCACCCCCTACCATGGAAATGAGAAGATACATAAACAAGCCTCAAAACCAGACTTCCAGGTCACCTACAGCAACCCCAAAGGGAAAGGAGATGGAACACTCTGATACTCAACCAGCTGGACGCCCTGAACTGTCAACAAAAGAGGATCTGGGAAAAATGAAATCAGAAATACACTCTCAGATAACAGCGAAGATTGTGCTCATAGTGCAAGACATGATTAATAAATCTAGAGAGGAACTGAGGAACATGATGGAAGCCCAACATAGGAAACAAATGGAATCCATTAAAAACAGATACAAGCAGATTTCCAAGAGATTAACAGCTCCACTGAAAGTCTACACAGGAGCATGACCCAATGTGAGGACAGAATTTCAGATATGGAAGACAAAATGGCAATTAGAGACCAGGAAAAGAAAAATTGCTTCAAAATTGTATGGGACCATGAGAAATCAATCCAGCAGCTGCTAGATGATGCAAAGAAGAAAAACATAAGACTGATTGGAGTCAATGAAGAAACAGGAGAGAGTGCAGATGACATTAAAAAAATTTGTCACAGAAGTAATGGCAGAAAACTTCCCAAGCAGGGGAAAAGAGCTTGACATACAGATAAGTGAAAAATATAGGACTCCAACTGGCCTTGATCAAAAAGAATCTACACATAGACATATAATTGTTAAGATTCCAGAAATCCAAGTGAAGAACAAAGTTTTACAAGCAGTTGGAGAAAAGAAACAAATCACATACAAAGGAAAGCCCATCAGAATCACAGCAGACATCTCAATTCAAACACTCAAGGCAAGAAGAGCTTGGAGTGATGTATTCCAAGCCCTAAAGGAAAACAGCTTCCAACTCAGAATGATGTACCCTGCAAAACTATCTTTCAAAATTGATGGAGAAATAAAATACTTTCATGACAAAGAGCACCATAGGAACTTCATGAACTTCAAACCAGAGCTCCAAAAAATGTTAGATAATATGATACAAACAATGAGGGCCACAACCCTAGGAAACACAGCAGAATGATTCTGTCTGATGTGACAAGAAATTAAATACAAAGAAGGAGAATCCAACAAAACAAAAAAGTCATGACAATGATAAGTCGATACATATCAGTTATAACCATCAATGTTAATGGTTTCAATTCACCAGTCAAAAGAAATAGACTGGCAGAATGGGTCAAGAAGCAAAATCCAACAATATGCTGCACACAAGAAACACACTTAATTCAAAAAGAAACTCATAGATTGAAAGTTAAAGGGTGGAAAACAATACTTCATATGATGGGAACCCGAAAAAAAGCAGAAGTAGAAATCTTCTTTGCAGATCAAGTGGATTTCAAACCAACAATGATTAAGAGAGTCAAAGAAGGACACTACATCCTGGTAAAGGGAAGAATCCAACAGGAAGAGATGACAATCATAAATATGCACCAAACACTAGTGTGCCCAACTATATAAAACAAATACTAACAGACATGAAAAGTCATATATGCACTAATACAATTGTAGTGGGGGAAATCAACACCCCACTGTCACAAATAGATAGATCAAATAGACAAAAAAATAAGTAATGAAATACTAGAACTCAATCAAACTCTTGAACAAATGAACTTAACAGATGTTTACAGAGTCTTCCATCTCACAAAATCAGAATACACATTCTTCTCAGCTGCACATGGGTCATTCTCCAAAACAGACCACATACTCACACATAGAACATGTTGAAGTAAGTGCAAAGGAATTGAAGTTATCCCCTGTATATTATCAGACCATAGTGTGATGAAATTGGAGATCCATAGCAAAAGAAATGCAAAAAATTTCATAAACACGTGGAAATTGAACAACACACTTCTGAATAACCAATGGGTCACAGAGGAAATTAAAGAAGAAATCAGACAGTTCCTTCAATTAAATGACAATGACAATACAACATATCGGAATCTATGGGACACAATGAAAGCAGTCTTACAAGGGAAATTCATAGCAGTGAATATGCATATTAGGAAAACAGAATGAGTCCAATTAAACAACCTGATGCTGAATCTCAAGCTTCTAGAAAAAGAAGAGGACAACCCCAAAGCTCATACGAGGGAGGAAATTATGAAGATCAGAGGAGAAATCAATGCAATGGAGACTAAGAGAACGATACAAAAAATCAATGAAGCCAAGAGTTGGTTCTTCGAAAGAATCAACAAAATTGACAAACACATAGCCAACCTTATCAGAAAAAGGAAAGAAAAGGCCCAAATCCATGCAATTAGGAAAGAAAAGTGTGAAATTACAAGAGACCCAGCAGAAATCCAGAGGATCATCAATACGTACTTTGAGAAGCTTTATGCCAGTAAGATGGAAAACACAGAAGAAATGGACAGATTCCTAGATACCTAGATTCCTACTATGAATACCAAAGTTGAATGGAGAAGACCTAAAAATTCTAAACAACCCAATATCAATGAAATTAAAAATGTAATTCAAAACTTACCAACTAAGAAAAGCCCAGGTCCTGATGGCTTCACTGCTGAATTCTGCAAGACATTTAGAGAGGAACTGCTGCCACTGGTCTTTAAATTCTTCCATGAAATTGAAAGGGAAGTGATACTCCCAAATTCATTCCTGGAAGCAAGCATCACCTTGATCCTTGAAGCAGTGAATGATCCAACATAAAAAGAGAACTATAGGCCAATCTCACTAATGAACATAGATGCAAAAATCCTGAATAAGATACTGGCAAATAGAATGCAGAAGACCATCAAAAAGATCATCCACCCTGACCAAGTGGGATTCATTGCAGAGATGCAGGAATGGTTTAACATATGCAAATCAATCAATGTAATACACTATATCAATAGAGCTAAGGATAAAAACTGTATGATTATCTCCATAGATGCAGGAAAAGCATTTGACAAAATCCAACACACATTTATGATAAAAACCCTACAAAAAATTGGAAGAGATGGTGTCTACCTCAATCTGATAAAAGCCATCTATGAAAAACCAACAGCCAATATCTTACTAAATGGTCAAAAACTGAAATCCTTCACACTCAAATCAGAAACAAGACAAGGATGTCCACTATCACCACTCTTGTTCAATATAGTTTTGGAAACATTAGCAACAGCAATTAGATAACAGAAAGAAATAAAAGGAATTAAGATAGGAAATGAAGAAGTCAAATTGTCATTATTTGCAGATGACATGATACTGTATATAGAAGACCCCAAGAACTCCACCATAACTCTTCTAGACTTAATAACCAAATACAGTAGAGTAGCTGGATACAAGGTCAACATACAAAAATCAATAGCTTTCCTCTACATGAACAATAGACTCACTGAGACAGAAATAGGACAAACAATTCCTTTCACAGTAGTATCCAAGAAACTGAAATAGCTAGGAATCAACCTAACAAAAGAAATCAAAGACCACTTCTCTGAAAACTGTAGCACTCTGAAAAGAGAGACTGAAGATGATATCAGAAAATGGAAAGGCATCCCCTGCTCCTAGGTAGGAAGGCCCAACATAGTGAAAATGGCCATACTTCTAAATTTGCTATATAGATTCAATGCAATCCCAATTGAAATCCCAGCAGCATACTTCATGGACCTTGAGAAAACAATCCAAAAATTCATTTGGAACAAGAAGAGACCCAGAATTGCAAGAGCAATTCTAGGCAACAGAGACATGGCAGAGGTATTGCAACCCCCAAATTGAAACTATACTACAAAGCTACTGTGATAAAAACAGCATGGTACTGGCAAAGAAACAGACCTGAGGACCAGTGGAACAGATTAGAAGATGCAAAAACAACTCCAGACACACTCAGCCATCTCATCTTCAATAAAGGATCCAAACACCCTCACTGGAGGAAAGATAGCCTCTTTAATAAATGGTGCAGGAAAAATTGGGTTTCAACCTGCCACAGATAAAAACTAGACCTATGTCTTTCACCATGCACTAAATTAAAATCAAAATGGATTAAGGATTTAAATATTAAAATAGAAACACTGAATCACCTGGAACAGAAGTTAGGTAGAACTCTTAAAGACATTGGTGTAGGAAAAGATTTTATGAAGAAAACCTCAGTTGCCCATGAACTAGCACAAACAATCAACAAGTGGGATCTCTTCTTGTTAAAAAGCTTCTGCACAGCAAGAGAAACTGCCAGCAGTGTGAAGAGACAATGTGAGAAACCTACAATGTGAGAAAAAAATCTTCACCTGCTGTTCCTCAGACAAAGGTCTACTATCTCGAGTCTATAAAGAATTTTAAAATATCAGACCTCCCAAAATTGAAGACCCAATCTGAAAATGGGCATCTGAAAGGAACAGACATTTCTCAGACAAAGAAGTAGAAATAGCAAATACACATATGTAAAAGTGTTCAACATCACTGGCTATTTGACAGATGCAAATGAAAACAAGGCTGAGATTAACCTCACTCCAGAAAGAATGGCTGCTATCATGAAATCAACCAATAACAAATGCTGGCAGGGCTGTGGGGAAAGAGGAACCCTGCTCCACTGCTGGTGGGAGTGTAGACTGGTGCAAGCACTGTGGAAATCAGTATGGAGATATCTCAAAGAACTAGGACTGGAAGTCCCATTTGATCCAGCTATTCCCCCACTAGGTATCTTCCCCAAAGAATGAAAAGAATCACACCACAGCAATATATGTGCACCCATGTTCATAGCAGCACAATTTGTAGTATCTAAATCTTGGAAGCAGCCCAAATGCCTATCAACTGGTGACTGGATAAAGAAAATGTGTTGTTGTTTTTTTAATAAAGTGGAGTATTACTCAGCCATAAAAAATGAGAAATTAGAAACATTTATAGCCAAATGGATGCACATTCAGGTTCTATTCTTACATGAAATAAACAGGACACATGTAAATACCAAATAGTTTCTCTAGTGTGAGAAACTGAGAGTGTAAATAAGGACTAAAAGGTATAATAGATAATGTGAAATAGGAAGAAAAGGTGCAAAAGGGAAGGGGAAGTGGGAGGGGTAGGGGACAAGAAAGAAGGGTATGGAATTAATATGAGAACATGGAAAAATAGGAACAAAGTCTTTGTAAATAGGGAGGGATGGAGGGGTTGAAGGGAGGGCAGGGGAAGGGGGAAAAATAAGAACCAAGAGAGATTATGTAAAGGTGCAAATTTCCAATGACGAATGTCATTATATTGTACACCTAAATTTTACCAATAAAATAAATTTTTTTTAAAAAGAAAGAAAAACATTGTATAGTGTCCTTCTTTGTCTCTTATGACCAGCTTTTGTTTGAAGGCAAGTGTATATGTTATTGGATTGACTACTCTTGTTTGTTTTTACTCTCCAACTGCTTGAAGTATCATTTTCCAACTTCATTCTGTGTGTGCATTCATGGATGAGGTGTGTCTCTTCTATGCAAGATATAGGTTTTTTTAATTTAATGTGCCAGTCTGTATCTTTATATTGGACAGTTAAGACAATTTACATTGAGTATTATTATTACTTGAAGTTATGTACTAATTCCTATTATATTATTTGTTCCAGGGTTTGATTACTCTTTGTTTTCCTTTTGTTTTAACTACTCTGTAAATGAGATTTATTCTTTCCTTCAGACTCTTGGTGAGGCTCCTTGTTTCTGTTTAGGATTTCTTAATATTTTCTGCAGTGCTGTTCTGGTAGTCATGACTTTATTTAGTTTACCTTTGTCATGGAAGGTCTATTAATTTCTCTATCAAAATTGAAGGATAATTTTTCAGAATATAGCAATCTGTGTTGGTAATTACTTTCTTTTAGGGCTTTCAAAACTTCACTCCAATTTCTCCTAGCGTTTGAATTTTATGTTGAGAAATCTACTGTTAGTCTGATGGGTTTGCCTTTATAGGTAATTTGGCACTTTTCTCTAATAGCTTTTAGCATTCTTTGTTCAGTGTTTCTGGAATTTTGACAATAATGTACTGAGGAAAGGTTGTTTTCTAGTAGTGTGGATTTGGGGATGTAAATGACTTTATGTAGAAATCCATTTAGTCCCTAGACTTAGGACACTTTCTGCCATACTTATGGTGAATAAATATTTATTCCATTAGTCTCTACCTCAACCCTTTTCTCAAGTCCAGTGATTGTGTGCTCTTTCAGATCTAAGAGCTCTTGGATTACCTTTGGATCATGTATTGTATGCTTCCCTGACAAGCCCCTCACCTTCCTTCTCTCCCCTGACTAACATGGTAGACTGCCAGCTATGGTGGAGTCCTGTTGTTCCTCTTGTCTCCCTCCGGCCCATGATCTTAGTGACATAAGGGGCTTCTAGAAGGGATATTCTCAGCTCTCAGCAATCCAGTTTCTTTTCTCCACCCTTGATGCTTGCCCAGGGCAGCTTCTTGGGTCCTCTGGATTTTTATTAAGCTTGTGGTTCTCACTCTGCCCAGTGTTAGGGGAGCTAGAGTAATGGAAGCCTGACCCAGGACTAGTTGGATCATCCTCACCATCTCAGATGCTCACCACTTCTGTATCTGCCCCCTGAGTCTCTCTTTGGGTCACATTTGTCTCAGTACCCCTCGCTATGGAGATGCAAGCCCAAACCTGGTCTGTCTGTGTGCACAATTGATCATGACTGCTAGCTACACAGTGGCTCCTCATCTGGATAGCATCCAGGATCAGGGATGCTCTCTCTTTTGTGAATGTATCAGTCTCTAGGACCATGTCCCCATGGGAATGCCCCTGGGTTCTGCCTGGACCGTGGCCAGTGGTAACTACAGCAAGCACTAAAATCCATTCTACCTCCAGGGCTTCCTATCCTGGGACTATCTTTCGCATTTTACAAAATAATACAGTTTCCAGACCTGCAGTGCGAGCAGGATGGTAGTAGTGTGGGCAGCTTTTGTTCTCCTTTTGCTTCCCTTAATTCTTTAGTTCACCTCTGTGCTATCTTTTTTAGGTTATATTCCCACACACCTAAGGAAGTACTAATCTGAGTGAGTGCTTTAGAGTGATCCCAGAGAGCTGTTTTCTCTACATTAAAATGATGAAATCTCTGTAACAGAATCTGTACCTCCTTCACCTCTTTCAAATCCTATTCTTGTTATATCTTTTAATGTGTCCTTCCCTGGTCACAATATTTAAAATCTCACACATAATTCCCCCAACATATCTATTACTGCTCACCTTACCTTTATTAGTAGCTCTTACTACCTTTTAACTTAATATGTGATTTATTAATTTCATTTTATTTATTGTTGGTCTTCCTCTACTATATTGCTAGATCTGGAAATTCAGGAATTTTCAGTCTATTTTGTATGACTTTGTGTCCATTATACCTAAAGCAGTGCTTGTAGTTACCCAATACCTAGTTATTGAATGAATGAATAAATAACTGAAAAAAATGAATGAATGGTTAGAAGACTCCTATAGACTCTGCTCAATAAACTGAGAAGGACATAATTCAAAGTCAATTTTTAAAGGGCAATCATTCTTTTTTATCTATATCCTACATTTTGAGATTTTTGAGAACTCACTCAAGCTTGTGTGAATCTAACTATATCAAGGAAAATTTTACCCACTTTCAGATTCTTTCAGCCTCACTAGACAGAATGTTCTCTCCTATATACCTATCTTTATAGTTGAGGAACATATAAACAGGAATTAAGAATTGTTGTTCATCATTACGTTCACTTGTGAGTTTATTGGGCAGGAACAAGGTTCCATGCAGTAGATGTGCAACAATACAGTACATTACCTACAGATCAGTATTTCAAACATAAATATTTCACCTCTATCTTGGTTTGAAGACTTCACATTCCAAACAACTCAGCAAGAAAAGACTTCCCACACTCCCACTGAATGCATGGTATAAAATCTTTAGTTTTAACAAAAACTTAATTTATAGAAGGAAAATAGCCACTTTGGGAAGATATCACAATTTCTTTCTCTTACTAATGAAAACAAACAAAAAAAAATAAGCCATTGGAAGCATTTTAAAAGCAGACCTCTACATTCTTTTTTTTTTTTTTTTTTTTTGCAGTCCCAGGGATTCAACTCAGGACCTTGTGCTTTCGAGGCAGGCACAGTGCCACTGAGCTAAATTCCAAGTCCACCTGTATATTCTTTTTCCAACCAATTCTATAGGTAACAAGGATTCCCAAAGTAAAGTCATCTCCAAGTGACATGCTCCCCAACAGGAGATGGACAGATCAGACAGACCTCACTGGAACCATGGGTGGAGTTCACATTCTCTTTGCTGTAAAAATGTTTGTTTCAGTGGGAGAGGGACTAATCCTGGATCCCTTCAGGACTTTAAAACTCCATCGCCAAGAGAAGCATCTTCACAAAAATAGAAAACTATTACATTTATATTTTTTAAGAGGAAAAAATATTGAGTGATTGAGCGATTATCAACTCTGAGTTTTCTTCTGTAAAGAGATTATGTTTTTCACATATTAAGGTATTAAAATTGTCGTGAAAACTGTGCTGGTTGGTTACATGCAAATTTTTAAGATAACCATGTACTTTGATGTCTCATAGAGAATAACATTAAACTTATAAATCTGAATGTCATAAGTGGAGCTCTTAAAAGCTATATAGCCTACTTCCGTGACAAGATGCAGAACAAGTATAACTTTGCTATGAAGAAGTCTTTATATAATGAAAATAAGGATGTGTAGTCTTTAATCTTTAAGACAAAGTGTACTGGAAAATTTCAGCCTTTATTTTTATCAGCTGTTCTATATCTCTGAACCTTGGCTCACTGCTGCAGCTGAATCAATGACTATTTTCTGCCTTAATTTCTTTGTGAACCCCACTAATTCAACATTGCAAATTCTGGTATCACTAAGAATATTACCAAGTAGAGCTAAACCATATAAAATAGAGCTTTTATTTTCCTGCTTCAATGCAATACAAATTTTAATGTGTTTGATGAAAAAATGGATTTTTGTAAGTATATTAGGAAAACCTAATACAAATTATAGATTTAAGCTGATATCTAGAAAATGAGAATAAATTAACCTGATAAGTGAGCAGGAATTAATTAAATGAATGGAAGATGAAGGAGCACTCCTTATGTTGAAATATTGTGTGTAGAAACCTTATAGCAGGTAAGAGTTTGATATGGTAAAAAAACACTGTATTTTAAAAAATCTTGAGACTAAAGCATAATAAAGGAGGCTATTATAGTTAGGATTTTTTTAAAAATCTGCAATACTCTAATAACTAACACTGAGTCTCAATAACTAATCACAAGGAAAGAGCATTTCTTGCAGCTTTACAAAGAGGGGCAAGTGACCCTCCTGTGAGGCTGTCCTCCAGGAGGTGACTCAGACATGCCACCTCTTTCCATTGGGTGTCTTTGTCCTTTCAAAATCGTCATCCTCTAAGTGAGAGAGTGTAGACTCTCACATAGGAAATATTACAACTCCAAGAAGGATATATCCCTTCCATTCATATTCAATTGATAAAAATAGTTCATTTGTCCTTATCTAAGCTGCAAAGATAAATAAAACTATTCTTTTGGGGGCGGGTACCGGGGATCGAACTCAAGTCTTTGCACTTGCAAGGCAAGCGGCAGAACCACTGAGCTAAATCCCCAGCCCCTATAAAATTATTCTTTATGTTTAGAAAGGCTGAATGTCTGCATAGTCTTCGATACAAAAAGAAAAGAGTTATAAAAGATAAGACCAGAGCTAAGATGTGTAGTGTTATAGTCCACTCAGTTATCAAACTTTATCTGAAAAAAATGAGAAGCCAATGCACGAAAATGACATGTCACTTTATGTGGTTATCAGGAAGCCAGATGGATGATCTGATACTCAAAATGCAGAGGATGATGTGGCAACAAAATTAAGATTGTTATCAGAAATAATTGCAGTTAATGGTCACAGATGAGCTTACCACAGAGGGAGAAAAGCTGAAACATTTTCCAAAATAAAAGCTGGTTGAAACTCACGTTATTTCTTATTTAATACTTGTTTCAAGACAGCTTAAAGGGTGATGAAAAATCTTCATCATTTAGATTAATACCCATAATCATTCATACAATGGGAAGAACAAGGAGAGGGAGGGCCTTGGTTTCCTCCCAGCATCTGGTGTGCTGATAGAGTACGTGTCACTTCACTGTACTTACTTGAACTAATTTTGGAAAGAATACAAATACCTTACATTTTTATTTCTAGAACTTTTTCTTTAATGTGTGAAAACATTTTAGTGTATGGATGAGTCAAAGTATAAGTTTCTGTGAGTCACTGAAGAGTGAAGAATAGAAATGCCATTTTCAATCTCTAGTAACTGACAGTCTTAATAAACATTTATAAAACAAAAGTATCTGTACCATAACATGTGACAGGATGAAAATGCAGTGCAGTTTTCCCTTCACCGAAAGTTCCTGACTATAAGAATTTAAATGACTAACTGTTAAAAGTCATTTCTAAGGGATTGTGAGTGAGAAAAAAAGGCAAAAGAGTTAAGCTCTTAATCAATTATATATTCTAGAGAAAATGTTTGGTTACTTGCAAAATATGTTTTCAGTACCATTATAGCTTATTTATATATCCAAATCAATAGTCATATGTTTATACAAGAGGAATAGGGTGTAAGAAAATATAAAGTGGTCTTTGCCTTTGTCATGACCAAGGAAAAGTAAAGAAAGGGAATAGCTCAGGGTATGCTTAACAGTATGGAAATTTAAGAAAGTCTGTTTGGTAGAATCTTTAAAGACAGTTGCATATAGGTATTAATTTTGGCATTTTTTAACCTAAACTTAATTCTCTCTGACATAGTTGCTCCACTAATAGTATAACTTAGTTGACACACTCATTCCGAAATAGAATGATAGGAGCTCTATCTCTAAATACCTTGCTTTAAGGCACTATGGGAGTTGTATTGAAATAAAAGATCTTTTAAATGCAGGTAATCTAGTTATCAAATAATTTTATAAATATGTGCATCTATAGGTTCAAATAGACTTCAATTTTTTTTATCATGAACATTCTTTGAGAATCTGATAATAACTATAGACCTCTGTTCTAGAAAATAAGACACCACACATCCAATGATAAAATTTCTAGTTCATTTTTGACCTCTGAACTCAATCATGTAACAAAAATGTATGCTTTTGAGGGAGGATTTATTTTTCCAAATCTGGAATTTGTAATTCTCTTTTTTCAACTTTGGTCCATTTCTGCATCTACCCTTAAAGATTGTTGTCTTAATTCAATTTTTATAGGCACACATTTATTCTGTAGATTTTTTACTTACACCTCACCAACAGAAATTTGTTTCAGAACTAAACTCACATAGAGCTTTTTATCTGATTTTAAATTTCCTCTTCAAAAGTATAACCATAGCATTACAGAGTCCTTCTCACATGGAGATGTATATTTTCCAAAGTTCTATGTGTTATTCTTTTCAAAGCTCTGTAACTCCAGCTCTATAATGAGCTAAAATACTAGGATATAACCTGAGATGAATTTTCACCATCTTTATTAAAAACATCTAGCATCAGCTTTTTTGACCTATGAGTTTTCTGCCTACTAATACATCCCTATTTGGCATGGTCTCAACTACTGCAACAAGGCAAATGAAAACCAGGAAGGAAGAAAGCAGTGCACAGTTGGCACTGCTTTAATATATTTTCTCAATGCAAATAGGGACAGATGTTTCAAGACCAATGAGGTTCAGAATGGGATCCACTGACAAAGAAAGTCATTAGAGATGTGTCTCCTGACCTATTTTATAGTCTCTGTAACCATTTCTACTGATTTTCCTAAATGTTACACATTTTTAAACATAGTTTTTTAGAAAGTTAGTGACAATGAATAAATGCAAATATTTTGTCTAATCACTTAGTGTGTGGTTTAGAGAATTTTGGAAAACACAGATATTTTATGGTGTGCACATAATGCATAAGCCCACATTAAAGTTTTATATTTATAGTTTTATCCCAAATCTAACCCACTATCATTGGAGCTTAAAGATTTTTTTGTTAAATTCTTTTATTGGTACATTTTAGGTATACAACACAATTACATTTCTCATTGGGAACTGTACCTTTACATAATGCATCTTGGTTCTTATTTTTTCCCCATTCTTAGCCCTCCCCTCACCCCACCCCCACCCTTCCCTATTTACAAAGATTTTATTTCCATTTTTTCCCATTTCTCATCATTTTTCCTTTCCCTTCTTTCCTTTCCCCTGCCCCTCCCACTACCCCTACCCCTTTGGACCTTTTCTTCCTATTTTGCATTATCGATTGCAAGGGTGAAAAATAAGAACCAAGAGAGATTATGTAAAGGTGCAAATTTCCAATGATGAAAGATTTTTAATTACAAAGGCCTTACTAGGTCCTCTTTTTTTTTCCTTGAACTTCAAGAATGTTTCACCTTTGAATGGAGGGAAAACACCAAGAGTATAAAATAAACTTAAAAGAAACCAAGCATCAGATATCTCAAAATGAATGTCAAAATAAATAAAGGTAATCTATCCAGAGAGGGCTCTGAAAAAATTCCAAGAACACAAAGAAAAGAAAATGAACCATTTACGTTTCTTCCAGACTAATAGCTTTACCCTTAGCTTTTGCACTCATCAGCACCACATAGAGAAATAGCAGACAAAAGCTCATCAGAAGAAGTACTGGGTGGAATGAAACAGAGAAAGGCCAAGCAGTTATGTCTACCTCCTGTTGCAGAAGGTTATACCTTTATAGTGAAAATGGATACTATTGTTGCTAATGGTTTCATTATGGATCGAGTAATATAGAAATGCATTCTGAACCAAGCAAGGAGCCCAGTTTTCTTGGGAAGAATATAATTTGATTTCAATGTGCTTAAACAGTTCCTTTTTCCCGGGTATATTTGACCCCTGTAATGCCCTCTCCTCTCACTTTTCCGTAGCTCAAGCAGGACTACAGTTACAAGGATATTCAATAGGCAGAAAACTGTGCAGTTTATATAACAGAGTGTTAAGTCCTGATGCTCCAAATTATCTTGTAACTTTTTCAATGCCTGGCTGTTTCACAGTGATTCATCTCTTGAGTTAAACCCATTTTCTCCGAATGTTATCCTTCTAATGCAGATTCTGTTGCTTTAGAGGAAATACATTATCCAATTAGAAAACATTGATTAGCATGGATTTGTGTATAAGGTATTTGATTTTTAGTAGGTACATTAGGTTTCTTAATTAGGAGGAGTTTTAGAAACTTAAGACACACGGACAATGCTCAGAGAAAATTGGCACAGCTGGAGTGCTAAAATAGTTTACCACAATCAAGAAGAGAAAAACTAAACCTTAGAGTATGGAATGGCACTCAGAAAAGAATTGAACTGTGCAAAGGTAAATGAAAAGGGCACTGAAAACAACAAATATTCAACTTCAATATTGCCAAAGTCTTGTCCATTTGCCCAGAGCAGGCCAAATGTATGCCTATTTTAATTATTTCTAACTCCCTTTCCTCTTAGAAGAGTCCTAATTTGGTTCATAAATTTTATGTTTAACCTACAAAAGGTGATTCCTTCTAGGTTGATGAATGGTTTATACAATGAAATAGAAAGGCTTGAAAAGGCAACATTTTCCTCATAGATATGAAAGAAAATGTCACAGCCAGATTGTTGAGCATATTGAATGCCACTGTAGGGCATAAGAAAGTTATTTGGGGGGAGGTCTAGTGACTATAATTTGGAAATTTTTTTCCCTCTCTTTCTGCTCTGTAAATGCAGGAACTTTCTTCCTGATCATGAGTTCATTCTCACTTATAGGAGTATATATCTACATCTGATCACACCATACATCTCTGCTCCTATACTAGCCATGACTTCTCCATTTGATCTTATAGCCAAATTTTTAATGTACTAGTTCCTCAGAGATTAATCATGCTCTTTCTTTGCTCTCTACTCTATTAACTATTTCCATAACCCCATAGCTTTAAATCTGCCATACTTACTTCTTCAGCCCAGTCTTATCTTTGGAATACTTAATAATATACTCAGTATTTGATTTCAATACTCAGATGTTTCACGGATACCTTTAACTGGAGTTCTTGATCTCCACCCATCATAATTTCCATTTCAGTAATGTTTTAAAAGCAAAAAGCATTCTTTCTGGTTATTCTTTTTCTCCCACTTCCCCCGATAAGTAATCCATCTATGTTTCTTATCAGATCTATCCCCAAAATATACCTGATATCCAACAAGTCTTTCCTCTTATTTCATTTTATCTGTTTGAATCTGGTCATAATTCTTTATCTAAAAATAGCAGCAGCCTTCTAACAGGTCTCCCTCCTTTAATTTTGCACTTCAATCCACTCTCCACACATTGACCAAAGACATTTTAAACACAATCAAAAATTTCATCATCCAACCTTCCAAGGACTGTGAATTGAATAATACTCCTTCCTATCACCTACGGTGCTTTGGTTTGACCTAACCCTATCTCATACTACTAACCCTATCTCATACCACTTTTCCTTTTAAATCTCACTGGTTACTCTCCTTTCTCTTCTTTGGATGCTTTTAACTCCTTTTTAAAGTTCTTTCCTCATGCTTGAGTTTCTGCTGCCATGCTCTGCCATCTCTGTTCAGGTCCATTGTTCTTTTCACCTCCTTTATGGTTTGGCTTAAATTTCACCTTTTCAGAGAGGATTTCCTTGGGTTTTGGCTCAGTCCTTTACTTTTATAAAATACACAATTTATAATTATTTCATATATTTCTAATTTATTGCTTTTTCAAACAAACTTCAGGATATCATTGACCATTTCTGTGCTTTACACCATACTACCTCAAAACCTGTAATGCTGAACATGAGTGACAAATGAATATAAGAATGAATCCATTAATACTAATATTTTATAAATAATTTTTTTAAATTCTAAAGAAAAACAAAGAAAGTACTTTGTCTCTGGTTTGCAGAAAACTTGATGTGCAAAGTTTCTTTTTCAAAAGCAGACATTTTCATGGATATTTATAGAGGAAAAAACTGTGAAGAGGTATGTTTTCCCTATATATCACAAAACACCTCCCTACAGGGCTGTTTCTGGGATGTATCAGTTAGTTACTGATAGACAAAAATCTGGCCCCACTTTTGACTATGCAGTGCCCACTTTACTGACTTAAAGTGGATATCTGGAATTTATTTGATGGTTATTCTTACATTTACAGACACAATCCCACTCTTCCAAGTCTAGCATCCAATTAGAATGCATGGGGGAAGTTCACACCTTGGTATCTGCCTACAGAACTATCTATTTATGTAGCAAACGCTGTCAAAATGACAAGAAGAGATCATTTTTTTCCCTCTGTTCAGGAAGTATACTAACAATATTAACAACAGAAATGTGAGCAAATTGAATCTACAATATACTTTTTTTACTTATTCCAAGGAATGTGAAGATAAGGACCCTTTTAAATTGCTTCAAATACTACAATGTGTATATTCCCTGGTTTATAACTTTTACTTCATAACTCTTTGTAGCTTTCTGTTTTCTTTGTACTCCACATAAAATAGTGCTCCCAATGAAGAAACCCCAAATATCACACATATGCACACTCATGTGCATGTGTGCACTTGCACGCATGCGTGCACACACACACATATATACATAGTGACTGTACCAATTGACCAAAATAAAGCTACCCGACACTGATTATGTTTCACTTCTTGGATATTCTGGCCGGCATCCTAATTGGAAAACCAGTCACCCTAATGCCTAATGTTTTGTATGCAAATCCAAAAGACTAATAAAACCCCCTAGTCATAGAATGTACTCTCACAAACTGAGGTGACCATGATTTCACTAGACAGTATGATCTAATGAGACCACTGTGGTATATGTGGCTCCTTGTTGACCAAAATGTTGATTCAGAAGCAGATAAATGAAAGACAGAATTATGAGCCTTCACATTCCCAACACACATCATGGAACAGGAACTGAATCTCTGATAATTTTTTCCATTCAAGAAGCAGAATACTACAGGGCACATGTCATTGAGAGCTCCTAAACTACTCTGAACTACTGCTGAACGGATTACGTACACTTGAGCAATTCTGATGAGTGATTTTCCTTCATTAGACTCTGAGTAGCAGCCAGGAATAGCTTCCTGGTCCTTTGTTGTACATAGCATTTATCTTTTCTCTCTGCAAGGTCCTTCATTTGTCCCATTTTCAACATAAAGTGCAGGGAATAAGTACTTTGTTTGGGAAAAAGAGGTCATTTTGGATCTAAAATACATATCTGTTTTGAGATGTTTAGTCTAGGCTGGCAAAGCTTTTGCTAACATAGTTCTCTCAGACACATGTGTTTCAAACACAGCTCTATATGTATTTGTTTCTAGTCAATTTTATGTGCCAAAATCCACATTCACAGTTGTTTTCAAGACATTTCTCTTTCTAGAGACCTAATTATGGATACTTGGTTCTCACAGGACTTTGGTGAGACCATAGAGTCTCTGAAAGTTCTTTTTTTTTTTTCCTGCTGAGAGAAGAATAAATACCTTCCTAAAAATTTCCCAAGTCTTAGCAAAGACTCTTTCAGCTGCATCCTTGATGTTTGTTTGTTTGCTTGTTTATTTTTAACTGAGGCTATACCATTATGGCTATACTTTTGATTTGTTGAGAAATAGTTTTATTTATATCATTACACTTTATGAATTATTTGTATTCCCACTAAATTCCATTTGCAAACAATTTACTTCTCCCTCATACTTATTTCTTGTTAAGTATTGTTACAAATGCAGTTAGTTGCAGTCAGCTCACATTTTCAGTGTTTCCACAGTAGCATATAGCCCAAAGTTATCAGATCCTTTCCTCTATGTTCTGTCTTCAGAGATAAGAAGAAGCCCAATGTTACCAAATATTTGGCCACTCCATAAAATAGAACATCACTTTCTGTGTCCCTTTAAAAATCTATCTGATTCATTACTTGTTCTCAAAACCAATGCCCCACATTCCATGTTTTAGTAATTTTAATAATTTACTTTTAGGAGGTTATTTATCAAACCACCTGTTACATTAGTTATGTATTAGATTATGTAGTAGATTACATAATATATTACAACAAATACATTGAGTTAAAATAGCACACATTTATTATGCTACCATTCTGTGAGTCAGAAGTCTGGGCAAGGCTTACCTGGATTCTATGCTATAAGGTGAAATGTGAAATTGCAATCAGAGTGTTGGCCAGGGCTGGAAATTCAAGCAGGAAAAAGGCCTCTTGGTCTCTTACATGGATGTTGGGTGCAATCATTTATTGCAGGCACAGCATTCATATCACCTTGCTTTTTCAAAGCAAAAAAAAAAAAATGGGGAAAATGATTTCACCCAAAGAGGCACTACTGTCTTATGTAATTACATAAATTTTAGCATCTACATCCTAATGCCTTTGCCAAATTGAGTTAGTTAGAAGCATGTCACAGGCTCTGCACACACATGAGAAGAGAAGATCAGACAAAGATGTGAATACCAGAATGTAAGACCATGGTGGGCACATCTGTTGTCCATATAGCACCACAAATACTCACTTCTAATGGTTGCAATTATATTCCCAGACACTTCAAATCTGTATATATGACACTGGATCCAACCTATATATATATAAAACACAGTAAAAATGATATCTGTAAATGAGGGGAAATTGTATATAATCTGGAAAGTGAAATTAAAGCTATTATTCAAAAAAAATGTGAAACCCAGATACAGATTTTGAGACCTCTTCAGAAGCTCTGAGAGTTTATGGTCATGACAGCCCTTTAGACTTCTGTGGGAATATTATTTTATCCCTCTGGGCTTCAGTTTTTTATATAGAAAATATGGAAAATATAAACACCTACCTCAATGGGTGGTTATGAGTACTAAATTCATTAAATTATGTGCTCTCTGTAAACCATTTAAAATATTTCCAGTAGTACAGGAAGCACTGTATAAGTATTTGTTAAAATTAAATTTAATATAACTTAGAAAATAATAAACATTTACTTGTATATTAGTAAACTAGGTTAACAGTGCAAAATTCCAAGCCCTGTGGATGGAAAATGAGTGAGAACGGTACCCTTGGGGAGCTCAGGAACTGGTGCAGAAGGAGATATTAACAAAGAATCATAATAAGGTATGATAAGTGGCCAGTGCAGTGGGCTCTGGAGGAGCCTTGGAAATAGCTAATTTTGCCTGAAGAGAACAGGGAAGGACTTTCTGAGGAGATGACATTTGAGATGTTTAGAAGGACATTGCCTGGGGGAGAAAGTGGTATTCCAGTACAGAATTTATATATTCACACACAGGAAAAAACAGTCCACCAAAAGTCATTTTTACTGAGAGAATATGTAAACTTTCAAAGAAGGTATCTGAGCCATAAATGAGGGAAACATCATGTTGAAAGTTAGAAATATACTCGACTGCAATTACCAGAAAATTTCAATTGGCTAGCTTAATCTTTCTCACACCAAAATAAGTATGGAGATAGACAGTTGAGCTCTGGTGTTATGGTTCAGTGACATCAGGAAAGGCATCTGCAAGTGGTCAGACAGACCCTGCACAGTGCAAGGGGCTGCCAGTTACATTGGCAGCAAAGTAACAACAGTCTTACCCTCCATTCCTTGATGCCAGACCTTATTTTTGCATCACCATCATTATTAGCATGCAGGAAAGGATCCTCAGACTATGAGGTGGTTGCTGCATTGCCAGGAAAGAGAGCAAATGGAATAGAAAGGCAAATGCAGTAAAGTGATAGCTCCTAATATCAAAAGGATCTTGTCATTCAAAAGAGATGCCCTTCACTGGGTTTATCCAAACACCTCAGCTATAGCAGAAATTGGGGGGACGTAGGGTGGGGAGACTTAGCATTAGCTTTCCACAAGATAAAAGAGAAGGAGGGAGGAAGTGAGAGGGAGAGGGAGAGATAATGGGTTTGATTGCTGACATCTCTTGCTATACAACACTCTTTACTCATTTGGAAGAAATTGCCTAACATTTTGACTTTGCGATTTCCATTGAACATACTGTTATGAGACAGTGACCTACACCTACTTATTATATTTCCTTCTACTCACTCTGCAGTCTGGGCACCAGTCAAGTTAGACTTCCTTCTGTCTCTCGAACATTTCTGTACTTTTTTACCTCAGCATCTGTGTCTTGCTTTTCCTTCTGCCTGCAAACCTATTTTCTCTTCTTTCTCCCTTCCCTAAGGTAAGTCTTCCCCATTTAGCAGTCTCAATTTAAACATCATATCTTCAGAAGATTCTTACAATGTCCAGGTGAGTATCATTATTCATGTTGCATCTATCTAGATTTTAAGATGTATCTGTGAAGGAATTCTGCACTTTGCTTGCCTGTCAGTATTAGTAATGAAAATTTGACTTTTAGGATTTATTGCATCATTTTCAAATTCAGTATCTTTGTCTAAATGCAATCTTGTATAACCCATTCCAGTCTCTCTAACAATTTATGAATTTATTTTTTGTTCATTAGTCATGCATTACTTTTCTTTGATGTGATATTTATTTTCTGAATGTTTTTACAAATAATATTTCAATGAGGTAAAATCCACATATTAGCCTTAGAATTGCCATATGTCAGTATCTAAATATGAACTTGTCATTTCGGGAGGAAGAAATTAAGCCACTGTAACCTTCAAGAACAAATATCAATAAGTTATTAGCGTTATTATCTAAAATTTTTGTGGCATCTTATTAATTGTATATCTAATACATAATACAAAATAAAGATAAAATTTAAAGCTATTCTTATTATAAAGCTAAGAAAATGAATGGCATATGCTGTCAGTTAAGATCTTTTCTAAGTGCAAATTTTGTCTTTTACTAATTTGCTAGGTTTCATTTTATCATGACTTCCTCTGTCTTTAAAAAATCAAGATGGTTAGAATATTTCATGGAATTTTTTTTCAATGGAGAATTCTGCTCTGTGACTCTGTTCTACTTTTCAGAGATACAAAATACCCTTTATATCTTCATTGCCACAGATGTTAGCTTTGTTGTAATGCAATTAAACATGAAACAATTAAATGATGCATAAAGAACATTAATGTCAGATTAGACTCTCAAACTCATTAGCAGACAGCACAATGATTTGCCCAAGAGAGAATATTTTTGAAGAAGTAAAATAGTCAATGTACTTTCCACATTTTTCCTATCTCATTTTAGAAGCAAACAGGATAATACTTTATTTGCTTCAGTAAACATGTTTCCAGAAATCAAAGCAAAGGAATCTCATCAACACCAAGTTTTGGTCAAACTCATTAACTAATTTTAGAAGAATCTCCAAGCTTATGGTACATCATGCTGTGAAAACTAGTCAAGTGGTAAAGGAAAGCATACAATTAGGCTTGTTTCTCATTGGCCTGTACACTAGGGAATGGAGAGACATAATCACTGGTCTTAAACACCTAGGGATGTACTTGCACAGGTAAACAGCATCTTTGCATTCTATTCAAGATTATATCAAGCTAGGGACAAAAGTCAAAAGAAAAAAGTAAATAAGATTAAGAACAAGGCACTTAGGAATTTAGAATACACAACTTCTTTTAGTAGACAGTTTCTCCTTTGGGATACCCATCTAGTTTCCATTAAAATGTGGACAAAAGAATCAAACTTGAATTTCATCTTAAACTCTGCTACAATAAAATTCTGATTTCCCAAGTACTTACTGAGCCTCATTACTTCTTCTATTGATTAGGATATCTTCCCAAAGACTAACATGAAGTGTGATTGAAAAGTACCATGTGTGTTTAAATTTTAAAAAAATTATTACAATAAAAAAATTACAAAAAGGAACATTGCTATTATTAATCCCTGTGATACATTGCCCCTTGTTTCAAACATGCCTGTCTCGTTGTTCTCACCACTTTCTGAAGCAGTTCTGGAAGTCTTCTTTCATGAATGCTATTAGTTGCACTGTTACGGCTTCCTTGAAGTCTGGAATTGATTCAAAACATTAACGTTTTATAGTCATTTTTATTTTGAGGAAGGAACAGAAGTCACATGGTGCCAGATCTAGTGAATAAGGTGGATAAGGACACATTGTACCATTTTTTAGTAGCCTGCCTTTCCTTGGATGGCTCTCAGTAGCAGCCTTCACCGTATTTTGGATCACACTTCGTAAATATGTTCACACAAAAGGATTTCCATAACTGGTTCAGGAAGTGGCAAAAATGATGAAATAACTGTATTTGAAGTGAGGGAGAGTTTTTTGAGGGATATTGTTTTTTTTATTCTAATAAAGTTATTTAAACATTCACCTTAATTTCCAATCATCCCTTATACACTTTATGATTCTTCACATAATGTAAAAGCTCTTTAACAAACTTTAAAACATGTGTCTTAGTTTTTGATTACTGGTTAGATAGATCATTTTCAATACAATTTTAAATTTACGTGATTCCAGGCAAACTCCCAAATTGTATAAAAATTAGATGAATTTTAAAAATAATGTTTGCCCAATATACAGCATCTGAAATTATGAACTGGGGAGTCCCACTCTCAGCAGTATCTTCTTTGCCTTGTATATAACTATTATATTTGTGTCTCCATTCTGATGATGAGAAAACAATTAAAATTAAGTCAAAAGTGTTGCCTTTTACTTTCTATCTCAGAATTGTATGTAAGTGATTTTTTCCCCATTAAGTCTATTGGTACAATTTAGGTATAAAATACATTTACATCCATTGTTGGGATCTTGTACCATTACCTGAGTATCTTGGTTCTTATTTTTTTCCCCTTCCCCTGCCCTCCCTTCACCCCTCCACCCTTCCCTATTTGCAAAGATTTTATTTCCATCTTTTTCCTTTTCTCTTATTTTTTCTTTTCCCTTCTTTCCTTTCTTCTACCCCTCCCACTTCCCCTGCTCCTTTAGACCTTTACTTCCTATCACATAATATCAATTATACATTTTAAAAATTAAAATATCAAGACCTAGGAGACATTACCACAGATTTTATAGAATTTAAAAGGATATAGAAAGCATATTTCAAAAATCTGTTTTGAAATAAATTTGACAACTTCAAAGAAGTACCTTGGAAGACAAATTAATGATACTAACTCTGGAGGACATATAAAATTTGAATAGCACCTATTAAAGAAAGTATATTCCTAGCATGAAAACCTACCTATATGACAACAACAGGCTCATATACATTTTAACTGATAAATTATATCAAACATTTAAAGCAGAAAAAAAAGGAACATGGGCCGGGGATTTAGCTCAGTGGTTATGCCACCTGCCTTCCAAGTGCAAGGACCCGAGTTCGATCCCTGGTACCAACACAAAAAAAAGGAACACTTCTCCCCTCATTTTAGGAAATCAACATTGTGCTAATCCTAAAACTGGATAAAGATAATAGAAGAAAAAAGTATGAACATAGATAGAAATTTCTTTAACAAAACAAACTATTAGAAGTCAGATCTGGCAGTATATAGAAAGTGGTTTTGTTATAGGGATGGTAGTGTTGGTTCACCATTAGAAGATTCACCCCCATAAGTCATCATTTTAACAGAGGAAAGGAAAAAGCCATATGATCCTGCCACTAGTTGGAGAAAAAGTATTGGACTAAATTCCACAGCTGCTCATGGTAAAATCTATCAGGAGACTAGAAGTAGAACAGAAACTTCTCAACAGATTAAAGACATGTACTCCATACTTCCAGCGAGAACACCTTACATGAATGGAGAAGATACAATGCTTTCTCATTAAGGTGGGGAACAAGGACAGATATGCATACTCTTCATCTGTCCATTAAACTTTGAAACATAGGCCCAAACCAAAATAGTCTGGCAATAAAATGACACTACTACGATAGGATTGGCAAGGCAGAAGCAAAATCTTTATATGGAGATGAAATGATCATCTACAGAGAAAATACTAAGAAATCTCTAGGAGCCCTTAGAACTTGTACTTGAATTTAGCAGGATTAGAAAACACAAGGTAGATATAAAAATTCAGGTCTATGCATACTTGCTATAAATGAAGAATTGGATATTGAAATTTAAAAGTTATGTAGGAGTACAAAGGACCTAGAAAAGTTAAAAAGAAAAAAATAGTGTTGGAAGACCTTTTGTACCTAATTTTAAGACTTCTTCTAAAGCTACAGTAATCTAGGCAGTGTTGGTGTAAGGAAAGACATATAGATCATTGGAATAAAACAGAGAATCTAGAAATAGAACCACACATATATAGTCCACTGAGTTTTGAAAGACTGTTTAACATTAGCATTTTATAGACTATAAACTCAATTCAAGAGCCGAGGAAAAGATAGTGTTTTCAGCAAATGGCACTAGAACACCTGGTATCCATATATAAAAAATTAACCTCAACCCTTTATTTCCATACTTAAAAATAACTTGAAAGGATCTATGAACCTAAATATGAAAGCCTAAAACTATAAAACTTTAAGAAGAAATTATAAGGGAAAATGTTTATGAATTTAGGGTAGGCAAGAACTACCTAGGATACAAAAAACATGATGTATAAAAGAAAAAAATTGATAAATGAGATTCCATCAAAATTTAGAACTTTAAATGATATCATTAAAATGAAAAATAGTCCTTAAACCGACCATATTTACAATGCATATAACCTATGACCAGAATATATAAAGAACTCTTACAGCTAATTAATAGGCAACCCAATTAAAAAGTAGATACAAGAAGATGATAAATAGCCAGTATAGCACAAGGAAAGGTGTGCAACTCTAGAATCAGAAAGATACTAATCAGTACAATAATAAGATTGAATTATACACTCATTAGGGAGATGAAGTTAAAAGTTTTAAAAACCTTGTCGTGACTTTTTCTTTTTGTTGGATTCTCCCCCTTTACATTTATTTTGTCACACCCGATGGATTCATTCTGCTGCGCTTCCTGGGATTGTGATCCTCATTGTCTTTTCCTAGGATATTGTCTAAAATTTTTTGGAGTGCTGGTTTGGTATTCATGAAGTTCCTAAGGTGTTCTTTATCATGAAAGTGTCTTATTTCTCCATCAATCTTGAAAGATAGTTTTGCAGGGTACATCAATCTGGGTTGGAGGCTGTTTTCCTTTAGGGCTTGAAATACATCCCTCCAAGCTCTTCTTGCCTTGAGGGTTTGCATTGAGAAGTCTGCTGGGATTCTGATGGGCTTTCCTTTGTATGTGATTTGTTTCTTTTCTCTCACTGCTTGTAGAATTTTGTTCTTCTGTTGGATTTCTGGAATCCTAGCTATTATATGCCTATGTGTAGATTTTTTTTTGATTAAGGCTAGCTGGGGTCCTATATGCCTCATTTATCTGTATATCAAGTTCTTTTCCCCTCCTTGGGAAGTTTTCTGCCATTATTTCTGTGAAGAGATTTTTTATGTCACCTTCACTCTCTCCTGTTTCTTCATTGAGCCCAATCAGTCTTATGTTATTCTTCTTTGCATCATCTAGCAGCTGCTGGATTGATTTCTCATGTTCCCTTACAATTTTGAAGCATTTTTTTATTTTCCTGGTCACTAATTGCAATCTTATCTTTTATATCTGAAATTCTGTCCTTACATTGGTTCATTCTGCTGCATAGACTTTCGATGGAGTTTTTAATCTCCTTGAAATCTGTTTGCATCTGTTTTATGGATTCCATTTGTTTCCTATGTTGGGATTCCATCATGTTTCTCAGATCCTCTATTTTTTTATCTGTGTCCTCTCTAGATTTATTAATCATGTCTTGCACTATGAGCAAAATCTTTGCTGTTATCGGAGAAATTATTTCTGATTTCATTTTTTCCCAGATCCTCTTTTGTTGGCAGTTCAAGGAGTCCATGTAGTTGCAGATCGTTTCATCTCATTTCCCTTCAGGGATACTGTAGATGATCTGGAAGTCTGTTTTTGAGGCTTGTTGACATGTCTTCTCATTTCCACCGGGGAGTAAGGGGTGCTTCTGGCGCCCACACGGTTCACCATCTCTGTCCTAGGAGCATGGAATGGAGGTGAGGGAGCCCCCTCCCAGTTGCTGGGACTGGCTCACCTTCTCTGCTCCAGGAGCATGGAATGGCAGTGGGGGAGCCTCCTCCCAGGTGCTGGGGCTGGCTTACCTTCTCTGCCCCAGGAGCGTGGGAAAGTTATTAAGATATACTGACAAGGTATCAAATTCATCATGAACCACCATTTGTACCATAGAAATTTTCTGAGATGTCTCCTTTACCCTCACAATTTCTTTTGTTGATTAATCTCTACTATTTGGAGTCTTCCTTGTGCTTATTGATCATGTGGTCTCTTCTGGCTTCGGTTCCTCACTTGAATAACACATCTGTTGGGGCTTGTTTTCTTATGAGAATGATCAAATAGAGAAAAAGAAAAATAAATAGAGGGGGAAAATTTATGGAACAATAAAGTCTTTAACTTTCAAGAAATAATATAAAATTGGAGGGGTTAGCCCTGAATGTGCAATAGTAAAAGTAACTCATAGTAGCAGAGAAGGTGTAGCACATGTGGATATATGCTGGGAAGTGGTAATCTATGGACATACTTTTCCAACTGTTTCTATTTTCTCAATGGAATAGTAAGAAAGTTCATCCATTGACCAGGAAAGTAGTGAAGTTGCTGGAAAGCAGTAGAGAAGTTAGGTTGTAAAAAAGACATTATGAAAGGTGAAAGGAGAAGTAAAATAGTTATCTAAGAGAATAAAAAAGTGAATAAACTACAGATTCCTAAGAACAGTGTTGAATATGTTTTCCAGCCACATTCAGGTTTATGGAAACAGGTATTGAGAGTTAGATTTTACCAATATCAGTGTAGTGAAACATGCACAAGGAAGCAAGAGAAAAGAAAGTTCAAGATCTAAGTAGCTACAAAGCTTAATTGCCTTAATGTGCACATATTATAGAGCTCTTACTATATATTAATTCATATGTGACTTTCTTTAATCTGTCTTCCCCTGCTAGAACTCTTTGAGAACAGGAAACAGATTTTACTCATCTTTGTAACCTTAGTATCGAGCGCAGATTTTTGCAATATATTTCTTGATTGAGTGAATGAATACAATAATCTCCCTTCTCTTTCATTGTATGTTTCTTGGCTAGAAATAAACCCTTATTATTACATTCAAATCTTTATTATCTCATCTCCAAATCACCTTTTAGTTTTTTGTTTATTTTGTAGTGCTGGAGATCAAACCCTATGCTTTGCACATACTGGGTAAACTCATTGCCACTGAGCTACAATCATACGACCAAAATCATATTGTAGTAAAAGAAAGAAAGTATCCAAATCCATCATAAGCATATTTCAGAAAACAGGAGAATTCTCCAGAAGCACATCTCCCAAAGGGCCTAATCAACTTCTGCTTTTATGCCATTGTAAGAATTCGATGACTTGGCTGCTTTGAGCTGCAATGGATGCTAGGAAAACAGTTTTTATATGTAGCTTTGAATATGTAGATCTGTGAGTCAATTCTTAATGCCTGCTTTGTTTTTCGATTCTGTACCCCGTCATCTCAGGTAACTTTATAGTGTGGTAGACATTGCATTTAAAAATTATACAGCCTTCAGGTGATAATATTTTCCTTAAAAGATGATTTATCATTGCTTAAGGGCAGGCTTTTTGCTTAAGAGTAGGCTTTAAAGTGAGTAGATCTTTTCAAATCAAACTGATTTCAAACTTGGGCTTTAGTCTCTGTGAGGTTTAATTTATTTTTGGTTTGTTCTGAATTGTTCAACTTAGCTATTCAGAGTCTCCACTGAAAACTTTGGATGTTTACAAATTTCTATTTTCTTTATTGGATATTTACGTGTAAGTTTTATCTCTCTAACCTTTGTGAGGCTTCAGAAAAACAATCCAGCTTCTCCGCTGCTCAGCTTTGACTCCTTGGGTTGTAGGCTTTTGACCTGTTCTACTTAGAGTCAGAAAATGCCTCACCAGGAAAAGCAATGCCAAATGTGGAGCTCAGTTCTCTTTATGCTTCTTCCATCTAGAATTTTTTTCCCTATACAAGTCCTGGTTGCCTTGTTACTCCTCAACTTCAAATTGATCCCCTTAAGAATGTTGCAAACATTACTAATATACTTAGACCTTTAGTTGCTTCTTTCTCCTTATCCCCTTGGACCAAACACTTAAAAATAGACAAAATTTTTCAGGGGAAATTGTGGCAAAGCATCGAGTTCATGTCAATGCTTGCTCCTTTCTTCTCAAGTCTTAGGTTCTTACATTTTGGGCTAACTAGGTAACATTACCATTCTTTCAGACATTTTTCAAAAAAAATGTATTCAGCTTTTCCAGTTGCTTTGGGCTGATTCAAACTAAAGAAAAATATCAATGAGAATCCATTATTTCACATAAATATTCTATATATAAACATTAAAATGTAGATGATACAATATGTGTATACACGCCATTTTATTCTATCACTTTATTTGCACAATGTGCTATTGCATTTTTATTTTTATTGTTATATGAAAAAAATGACTCGGGTTGACGGTAAATTTTACTAGATGTAAATGAGAGGGCGAATGTAGAACCAGTAATTATTTTCTCCCTAAATATTTGGGGTCAATGATGATAACAACTTGTTTGTAAAAGTAACATTTATTGTTTGCAATAGGTCACATGGCATCCAAGAGTTTTACAATACTTTAAAGTTTCCTGGTAACGCTACAAAACACTCTAATTAAATAGATGCCAAATGAATAGATGTAGAGACAACCATTACTTGTCAAAGTTTAGAGAACAGTTGTGAAGTAACCTTCCCAAATGGGCACAGCAAATTAAAATAATGAAATGTAATCAATGGGGCTTTACCTTTTCTGGAAATATTGTAGGGAACGAAATGAACCCTAAATCCCAGAAAAATGTGTTTCTAAAAGACAGATTTCAAGCCCTGATAAAGAAGCAAAAGTAAATATTTGGTCAAGTTGATATGATAATCCCTAAGTTTTCCCTTTTTCTAGACACAAAGAAATCACTGGGACACATGAAATGAGACGCTGAAATCCCATCCCCAGTGCCCTGGAATCACACTTGGTGTGCCACAGACAGCCACTCGGAAACATGGCGGCTCTTGGACGGGCTACTGCTTGCTCTCATGATTACCCTAACATACTTCCTCTGAAAATAACCTGTGAAACAATGTTTGAGGTAAAATTTCTAACATAAAATGGTAGGGAAAAGGATTAATAATAGGATAGATGGAAGTAAAAGGAAAACATCAGTATTTGTAACCTACAGCACTAAAATTCTAGCACTTAACTATTCTCTCAATTTTCCAAGCTCTGCTTCTATTAACAAGTATATATAGTTCCTTCCTTGAAAGTAAACCACAGCAAAAAAGTAGACAATCAAGTTGTCAATATCAATTACAAATATGATAATTCCTATGTAAAAAACCAACATCCCTAAAGACAATTTCTTAGAACTAACATGAAAGTTCAAGATGGCTAAGTACAATGTTAATGTGTAAAAGTAGTAATTTTCTTATACTCTTGTAATAGCTAATTAGTAATTGTAGCTTTAATATGTTACTAGTGGTAGCAATAAAAATAAAAAATCTGATTAATAACTAATTAGTAATTGTAGCTTTAAATATATTATTAGTGAGAGCAATAAAAATAAAAATATGATTAATAACCTAACAAAAATATGATGAATTAAATAGGAAACTTTCAAGTACATACAAGGTCCTTAGACAAATGAAAAGATACACTGCATTCATTCATGAATCAGAAGATTCAATATTATAAGAGTGGCTATTGCTCCTCAATATCAAATTAAGTTTAATGGAGTACCAGACATTATTCCAGTTATGAACAGAATTTCATGAAGCTATCCTGAATTGCTACTGTAAAGTGCTAAAAATCAGTCAATTTCAAAGAAGAAAAGGCATGTGTTCTCTGAAATATCAAGACACATTTTCAATTTACAATGATTAAACCAGCATGGCATTGCTTCAGGAGATAGTTAAAAATACTAATTTAAACAGAACAGACAGGCCCCAAATGGATCACAATTATTAAAATTGAGTGGTTGACAGAGGTACATTATTGGCAATGAAAATAGGATTCACAGTTCCAACATGATGGTAGAACAACTGGCCATGTGGATGGAAAATGATAAACTGGGAAAAATGGATGCAAACTGGTCACCCCATACACAAAATAATTCCAGAAAAATGAAAGACCTAAAGAGGTAAAGCAAAATTTCAAACGGTCCTGAAGTACACATACTACAATGGAAATTAATTTGTTAAACAATCACACAAATGATTGATAAAGCTAGCTATATTAAAGTTAAAATATTTTTAAATTAATAAGCAATCAAAAATAAACTATGAGGCATAATGAGCTCATATGAGCTCATAAACTATGAGCCATAAAACATTTTTATCATACAGAATCACAAAAAAATTAACATCTAGAACATATAAAGCACTCCTAAAAGTAAACAAAAAACAAAAACAAAACAAAATTCTATAGAACATAACAGGCTAAGAGATGTGAATTGTCATTTCACGTATGTACAAAAGTATTTCAATATACTCAAATTTATTATGGAAAATTCAAATTAAAAATCATAATACCCATTAGATTGGTAGCACATTAAAATAAATTAGATGACATTATATATAAACACATAGATACACATACAAATGTATTTCACCTTTATAAATATACACGTATATGCATACATATACATATATTTAATCTTATGCCTTCTAACAGACTTATTATAAATATACATAAGCTTTGTATGCAATTTAGGAATACCTATTAAAGTAAAATATGTAAAAAATTAAAGAGTTGTAAATATCAATTACATGTGCACTTATATGTGATTAACATATAATTACCTACATGGAAAAGTACTTATATATTCATAGAAAAATATGCAACAAATTCAGAGTATGAAAATTTCTAAACAAAGGGAAATAATTACAAAAATTTAAGTTAATATTTACCTGAATCCACAAGTTTTTTTTATTAATAAAGAGGCTACAAGTAAAAACAAAAAAAAATTTACATATATTAAGCCTGGATAGAATACACAATAGAGTTTTCTCTACTATTCTCTATATTTTACTATTTGCTTGAAATAATTTCATACATGGAAATGTATTAACTAAAACCATGGATTATAGAACACTTTTAACATACTAATGAAACATTGCATTCCTTTATCTAGCAAAAAATAGGAGGAGGAATATGTAAAAATATTAAGGAATTATACAAAAGTGACTATGTTAGGGGATAGAATTTTAAGGTGAGTTCACATCTTATAATTTATATAATATAGTTTTGGTAAATTTCTATTATAGTATATTCAAATAGCATTAACTATTTCATAGCAAAGTTAAAGAAAAAAACTCCCAAACCATAAAAATCCTCTAATGTTTAACATTATACTACTATATGTGATGCAATTAATGTAGAAGTGTAACTATGCCTGGTTGAATTCATGCAGCCAAGAAAATACTCTAAACCTAAGTTTTAGTCAGCAGGGAAGGGTTTATGACAGTCACTAGAAATAATACAGTACATCTTTGGGAGAGAGAGATAGTGGCTCCTCGGCAGTGTAGTTGGCTCTGATTTTATCTCCTGTCTCCTTCCCTTTAAAGCCCACCTTTACTTTTTCTAACAGGAAAGCCAATAAGCCTGCGTTAATTTGCACGGCCTAGGCAGACTCTAATCAATGCCTAACAAACAACATCTGACAGCTTATTAACATAGAAACCGGGAAATTAATTACCATGCTCTAATTCTGGAAATGGCCTTTAACTAATTTGGTCAATACTTTCTATTTATGAAAGAATTAATTGCTTGAAAACTGATTAATGAAGAGATCCAGCAGGTAGTAATTAAAAGCAAAGCAAATAATGATAAATTCTATGAAAATTAGATGGAAAAAAATCCTGGAAATAGCCAACAAACAGCAGCTTTTCTCCAAAGTTAGCATGTGCTGAGCTGGCCTAGTATTCTGTGTTCTACATAATAATTAAAGAAAAATTCAATGTTAGTGACTTGGTTCTGTAAATTATGTCATGACTGCCTAAGTGATAGCTTTTATTTGATTCTTTGCAAATCAAGGTTAGATGTCAATTAATCTATAATTCAACAGCAGATTTTTTAAGCACCTACAAATCATTAATGTTCTTTGGAAATAAGCCATCATCAGACATTAATTATTACAAAGCATAATTTATTGACAAACTTGGGAAAAGATTCTTACATTAGTCAATTTATTTGATCAAAGATAATTAAATTTATCACTGACCCAGCAACTTAGTTGGTCAAAATGTTAATGACTATCATAGGCTGATCATTCTATTAACTTATTTATAAGTATTCTCACACTTTTGCTGAATTTGGAAATACTCATAATGTAATAAATATGACCTTAGTCAGCAATAGGATATCTGGAATTTCTACCTCTGAGGGGTGGGGGAGCTGAAATTCCTTTGGGAATAGAGGCTAGAATATTTGCCTTAAGGTATTATTTGTATAAGAATTACATAATGCTTTTACAAGGATGATATATCTAGTGAAGTAGCTTGATTGAGGCTGACAGAAATTACAAAGCAGATTAATCATTTCCACTCCTTCCTCCAGTTGCCTTATATGTTGGTCTGTGATTCCACAAAATTAGATTCAAAATATTATTTTCCTTTAGGAACTAAAAATATAGTCAGTCCTGGAGGAAGCCAGTCCTAGAGGAAGACAGACTAGCTGGCCAATCATGACAAGCTTCAAGGACTTGCTGATTCTCTAGTCTGAGAATTCTCCTTTTACTACCCATTTACATAGAGTGCCAAGTTAAAAATAAAATATTCCTATGAGGCAAGTTGAGTCACTTTTGATCATGAGAACCTTTGGATTCAATTTTTAATCTGATGCTTTATTAAAACCAATAAAATGCATATGTCATCAGAAATTACTTCAACTTTAATGTATTTTAAAAATTTGTTATTTAACAAGTGGTGTGGAATGATAGAAAGCACATACTTCAGCAATATCTCCTTCAAAGAAATCAGGTTCATGAGAGAGGCATGACATATCAGTGTCAGACAATTAACTCATAATTCTGTACAGCATATGAATAAATGCCCAAATGAATAGTATTAGACTAGAATTCCACAGACTGTTCCAAGAGATATTGAAAAGGAGTTTATTTTTTAGATGTTCTGATAGTAGATATACTATAAAATTTCTCCTATTCTTAAATATTTTTTCAAATTGTTTTGTCATCTTTAATATTATCAATTATCTACTGCACTAGACAATATGCTAAGATCTTTAGATTCAGTCTGCCATTTTATTCTACAAATGATTTCATGAAATAAGCATTAGTATTATCCTAATTTTATTAGTTGAGAAGGACGAGATTTAAAGAACTAGGATCATGACTGTAGAAGATACTTAGTGCTAGGTATGTAACCAAACTGCTAGACCCCATATCATGGGCTTTAACATGAAAAGCAGGCCAGGATTCTGAAATTCCTAAATATTTTATGCAAAGTAGGCATACTTCCTATTTTTATACCACCAACATGGTTTCCTTCTGTAAAGAAATTTTCATTCTACAATTTGCATTTATTTATTTATTTATTTACTCACTTGTTTTCTATCTATCTTTCTGAACTGTGTCCTTCACAGAGTAACAACCTTTTTCTTTTTTACATATCCAGTGTTGTTCTAAGTTTTGGCGCTCAATGAATAGTTAATGGAAAAAGGAAGGAAGGGAGGGAAAGAAAGGAAGGAAGGAAGGAAGGAAGGAAGGAAGGAAGGAAGGAAGGAAGGAAGGAAAGAAGGAAGGGAGGAAAGAGGAGGGAAGGAAGGGTAGGTGAAAGGGAAGGGGGCAAGAAGGAAAGGAGAGGAAAAAAAGAACTGTAAAGCAAAATTGCACCAGACAGTAAAACAGGTGAGGAAGACTTTAATCAAGGCTATTGCAGTAGGGGAGAAAGGCCAGAATTCACCATGAGTTCAGTTCCACTGTAATAAAATAAAGAGCTAGAGAGGATTTAAAAGCTAGGGTGGGGGAAACATAGGTCATGTCTTCTCAAATTGGCTTTATTGAAAGTAAAAGTAAACTTTATCGTCATGACCTGGATAATTTGACAACTTGGATCAAGGTACCCACTAAAATTGGGCTTCTACCACCTCTATGAGACTGAAAGGTAGGAACATTACCTTCCTTGATAATCACATTTCAAAGAATGTTTCCCAGGTCTCAAGGAAAGACATTCTTGGAGTTTAAAAATGGAAAACACTCTTTAAATAGCTAATATCTGCAAGGGACAGAGAAGGAATTTGCAATTAAAAGTGTTCTACAGAAAATACAATAAGAAAAGGAAAGTCCAGAGCCTAGAATCAGGAAGAAGCATGTCTGAAGTTTAATCAAGCTAAAGGGAACTGACTTTTTTTGAGGTCAGAAAGAAGAAGGACAAAGCAGGAAACGAGGTAGGGGAGAAAGAGAGTGTGGTGCTCAGGAAGTTTTGCTCTTCTCATCTCCTTTCAGAGAACCTGCTGCAGTGAGGATGGCTGGATGTCAACCTCCAACTGGGTTGGGCCGGCAGCATTGTTCCTACACAGAGGCCAGCCCTTCTGCTGTGCCCAACAGTAAGTGAGCAGGTGGGGACATGAGCACTGGGCTATTAGGGAAAAAGCCCCCAAAAGATTTTGATCTTGGTGAGCACAAAAAGGTGCAGGTTAGCATAGGTGGCTACTCAAGTAGACTAAGTTACTCAGGGCTTTGCTTTAAAAAGAATGAGAAATCTGAATAAAGTATTGAGGAGAACAAAAGCAAAAGACACATTAATCTTCAAGAGGCAAATGCCCTCGCAGCTGTCTGACCCATTCCTACAATGAGTGATCAAAGACAATGTGAAAGGGAACAGAGAAAAAATAAAAGAATTTTCTTCAAAAAGAGGTCCTACCTCCTGGCTAACTTCCCAACAAATATAACCAGATTGTGGGGATTATTGTTTTCCAGGTTCTTGGTATACTGAACAAAGAGTTTTATTAGACAGAGGGAAAAGGTAGCAGGGATGTACATGTATGGGAGCTATGAAAGAAGTAGGCTCTACAGGACAAGAGCAGGCTGGTGAACAGACAGCAGCCTGGAGGATAAGGGAAAGGAGATTTTTGTAACCAGAATTTCTGGATTGACTTCTCCCTCATGCAAATAAAACACAAGGATAGATGTCTGATCAAAACCTCACTAAGCCTGGCACCAGATTTAAATCTCTGTGGAAAGACTTACTTGGCCTCCTGCCAGATGTAAATGAAGAACTGAAAATAGCACTTTTCTAATTGGTTCAGTGTATAATGCTCAGGAGCCAGAGTGAGTCTGGATCTTGTGCTCTTCTCGTGTCTCCTGGGTCTCCATGAATTTGACACATTCTGCTCAGTTGCATGACTGGTCTGCCCCCGTCCTAATCTCCTGCCTCACTGCTACCAGTTGCTGCTCTTCCTGACTAAGTCAAAGGCCCTCCCTCCCACCCTCTCCTTCTCCTTCTCCATTATATTCTTCACAGTTTTCTCCTAAAGGAATTTCTTACACACCAAATTTTATCTCCTTAGAATATAAAAACTGGCACAGAAAAAAAATGAATAGGGTCACAAAGAAGGGGAAGGAAAAGGAAACAATGGAAGGAGAAAAGGGAAAAGAAGCAGCAAGAAATGGAAAATGAGAAAATGAGCAACAGTAAGAAAAAGTGAAGAAATGGTATGAAAGCATGTGAGGCCCTGTATTCTACAGGCAGAGTTGGTTGCAGTTTTGGATTCGAAGGTCAGAATTTTGCATTGGCCTCAACTGTTCTTACTATCAGAGACAGTGGAGATACTTTTAAGAGAGAAACACCAAATACACCAATTATAGGTGAACTTTTTGCTTTCTCAGAAATGGGCCTCCATATGTCTGTCTCCAGCAGCCTTGGGAATAACTGAAGCTCAACTCAGTTCCACATAAAAAGACTTGCAAGGCATTTCTCTATGGCAGAGACCTGGTCTCGCAACTCTGTTTTGGACTCTGAGATAGAATTAAAGTTCACCACTTCCAGTTCACCTCACAGTTCAACCTGGTATTTGGCAATGGAAACAAACACTTCTTTTATGGGAACCCCTCCTTTGCACACAGGTGTGTTCTGACTTTCCTGAACCAAGCCAGTGCATCCTAAGAGTACCCTGATGGGAGGAAGGATGGTTTATTCAACTTGATATAAGCACATGGTCAGGACACTTGCATCACAGACCAGAGAGTCTAGGTATTTATTTCACAATTTTTCTACACTAAGAGATACAACAAAAAAAAGTATCTGGCAATACATCCTTCCTAAACACCCATAGCCATACAATTATTTGTGAGGAAGCCACTGAATACAAAATATATCCCTCTCCAAACTACTAAGAAGTATTTTCTGGAAGAATTTAGTTAAAATCAATATTTAGAAGAATATTTTATCTATTGCTACAAATATATAGGTCTATGAAAGTGTCATCCAATTTGTGTTACAAGACACTTGTCTCATTGTTCTTGGTCATAGTCTCATAATATTCTTCAAATTTAACAAATGAATTTTTTTAAGTTTTGAAATTTCAGGAAATTTTAATTAATATTTTCAATGAAAAATTACCTAATCTAATGATTAAGTCTTCTTTTTTTAACTCTGGAGTCAAAAACACTGCAACTGAAATAAGATTTTTTCAAATTTCAGAAGTCCTATTTTAAATCTCGTTTACAAAGAGAGGTCAGAATGCAGTCCCATAATTTTTAATTTTTAAAAATTTGCAAGGTCTAAAGCACACATAAACTCAGGCAGAACAAAATAAACCAGGGTATATAGCTAAGGAGAAGCAGCAACATCATTAGTAACTGTGGAGGTTGGCAAAGCCTTAGGAGGTCTTTGCAGGCTGAGAACATGAACTACAAAGTAACACCAAAGCAGTTAAAGCAAAACACTTTGCAAGAAAAAAGAAAATGAGATGGGAGTGGTGGTGTGCACCTGTGATTCCAGTACTCTGAGAGGCTGAGGCAGAAGGATTGGAAATTTAAGGCTCCAGGGACTTAGCAAGACCTTGCCTTGAAATTAAAAGTTAAAAACAAAATTGAGGGTGTAGCTTAGGATGAAAGCCTTGGATTCAGAAGACAATAGAAGGAAGAACATGAGATGAAGAACAGAGCACATAATTTAACACAAGTACTACAGACATAAAAGTAGAAACTGGAATGTATTTGCCTTTCAGAAATACTTATTAAGAGCCTGCAGTGTTGCAGGGGCTGCTCTAAGCACTTGGCATGCACCTGCAGACAAAAGGTAACAGTGAATCCCACACTGAGTAGTTTTACATGGGGAGGGTGAAACAGGGAGACAAATATTTTTTAAAAAAGAAAAAAGAACAAAGCAAGGAGGCTTCAGTCAAGGTAAAGGACTTGTGACCAGCATGCATGGTAAGTTCATGGTCAACACTTGTAGAGAAGAAATTAGGGAAATTTTTCCAAAACACTAAGGACTGTGGTTTCCAAACTGCAATACCTTGTGGTTTTAAAATGCACCACAATTCCTACATAATGAAATATTTGAATTATCCTTAAAGAGTTGTTTTAAAAAATATTTATCTAATTCATCACCCTCTGGAGTAGGATAAGTGAAATTTAGCAAACAAATATTTAATTAATAAGCATTGTAAAATAGAAAAAGTATTATGTTTATCATTGTGTCTAGGCGGAATACAACTCATTCTCTCCAAACTCTCTTACCATCGTAAAGTCCTGAGACTAATCTTCCTCTAAGTATTGAGGCATCATTAGCATTTGATAGCCACACTGGATACCTTGATTATTATATTCAAGATTTGTGGCTTCATATCACATATATACACATGCAGAAAAAGTCCATTTTGCAAACTCTTAGCAAGATTATTTCTGCTTGGGTTTTGTATCTTACATTTCCAGTTTCATTTCCTTCGCTCTATTTGTAGATTAATGTGTAAGGATCTTTTCCCAGATCATAGCCCATCACTCAAAACAGGGAAATAACAAAGCTGTGATACTTCTAATTTTGGGTCACCTCAGAAGGTAATTAAGTTAGTTTGCAATAATTGTTTAAAGAAGTGAAAATCTGCCACAAATCTCTTCAACAGATAACAGTAACATAGGCTCTGAGTTGGATATTACCTGGACTCATATGTCAGTCACTGTGATCCTAGTCAAGGAAAACTTTAAGAGAGGATTGTTTGTGGAGGCGCAGGGAGAGAGGATATCCTGCCTGCACTTTATAACTTCTGTACCCTTAGTGCTGCCAGTTCCTGGTTCTCCTATATGTTTGTTTTCTTTTAACCTTTCTTCCAATCTTTTTTATTACTTTTTGAATTTTTATTAGTACATATTTGCAGTACATGATTACATTTCTCATGGGAGTTGATACATAAATTTTAAGGATTAAATTTCATCCACATAGACCAATCTGAGAACTAATTCCAACAACATGATTTATTAGCTGTATTTTGGGAGACCCAGTAATATTTCCTTTCCCAGCATCATTTCTCTCATCTGTAAAATGGGCATAATGATACTGGATAATATGGTTATTGTTTTGCTTTATTTTGTACAAATTAACGGATGAAATTAGTTATAATGCATCCACTCTGCTACTCATTCAATAATGATTTATTTCATTTGACCATATTCAGCATTGAATGAACATTTAATAAATCATAGTAATAACTTTTATTACTATTGTTCTAATAGAAAATCATGTTTTAATGTATACCAAGAGCTCAAAGAGCTATGCTAGGAGTAAAAAGGAACCAAAAAATTAGCAGAAGAATATCTTTATTTCAAAAGAAGTAGCCATGCTGATTCATATCTATATCAAAAACAGCGTCCCTTCTTTATGAAGAAACTAAGGCAGGAAGAAGTTGAATGAAATCCCCATGTTCCTACAGAAAATAGAAGAGGTTTTCCTGAAAGCCAGTTCAGTGATTTTTGGGAGGGGAGGTGGCAGGGATATGAAGCAAATACAAGGAAATTATAGACAATTCTAAAAAGAATTACTCAAATGACTTTAAAAATCACACCAGCATATGTGAGAGATAAAAGCCAAAGGAGAACATGTCAATCTGAAATACAGACATGTCTTCTGTACTCCAATAAACTGTTCTCATTATAAACCTAAAGAGCACCCAGCAAATTTAGGTCATTCCAAATAAGAGAAATAAGAGGGATTATTAATAATGTCTGATCAGCTATCGGATTCTGCTCTGCAATCATGCTTGATTTTGTAACCAGAAATTAGTTTACAAAAAGAACCTACCCTATTTTTCTTACTAGAGGAAAGTTTTGCTAAACTTTATCATCTATGTGACTTTATTATAATCTACATCCATAAAAATTATGATAAAATCATTCTGTGTGCATTTTCAAGGAATTACATTATTTCTGTTATCCTTTTTCCAAAAAATGTTGTCTTTCTTATAGAAAAAAATTTCACCTCCTTATCTCTTTCACAAAATGGTCATGGTGAGTCACTAATTCAATGCATCTGTAGTACATCACAGAAATGAAATTTAATCTGAAAAGGTCAGTGAAATCTCTTGTGATGAAAACTTGTCAAAAAGCTATGGATTTGTTTCTGAGACAAAAAACAGACAGCATGGATTTTGCCACTGTGTTAGATGGGTGTTGTGCGTATGATGAGAGGTTGTAAGCTAAGATTTGAGGAGAGACTTCACAGAAAGAGAACAAGATAATTATGTAGAAAATAGGTAGAAGGGGTCAATAATAAAAATATGCAACAATAATATTGAATGCTACCATTTATTGTGAGCTCCCTCATTTCTAAGAACTATATATTATGATTAATGAGTCCAAACCCCATATTGTTAACCACGCTTCTGTAAATCTTGTCACTAATTTTGAACATTAATTATGATATATCAGGTTGGCTGGATTTAGAGACTCCTGGCAGTCCAACAAATCATGGTTCTGAGGGTTTCTATAGGGGTTTCCAGAAATGATTGCCATGTTGGGTAGCAAACTCTAGTGGGGAGATCCACCCTGATTGTGGGTGGCACCATCCAATATGCTTGTAACCCTAATGGAATGAAAGGAAGATATCTGCCTGGGTTTGAAAAGCTCCATCTTACTTCAGCAAGTGAGTGTTTTGTTATTGCCATAGTCTTCTTATATCAGACTTCAGTTTCTTCAGACTTTGAATATGCAGCCACACCAGTGAGATTCCAGTGAGATTCCAGGCTCTCAGTCTCTGATTGGCACTGCAACCTTCATCCTTCTTATTCCATGGCTTCCAGATTCTTCTTTTTCTCCTTCCACTCCTTCTCCTCCTCCACCTCCTTCTTTCTCTCTTTCTCCTCCTTCTCATCTCCCTTCTCTTCCTTTTCCTCATTTTTTTTCTTCCTTCTTTTTAAGGTACTGAAGATTAAACCCAGAGTCTTTGCACTGAGCTACATTCTCAGCTTTTTATTTTTTATTTTGAAATGGGTGCTCATGGGTCATTAAGTTGCCCAGGCTGGGTTTGAGCTAGTGATCATCTGCCTAAGCCTCCTAGAGTGCTGGGATTAAAGTGTATAACACCACACCTGGCTAGATTCTAGCTTTTGGATGGAGAAGTCACTGGATGCTCTGCCTCTCAAGTGCACAAACAGCTGTTGTGGACGCACAGCTCTGATCCTGTTACCCTACCTAATAAATCCCCTTGCATAGATGTGAAGCTAATTTTTCTCCTGAAATCTGTTTTCCACATAGTTTAGACATTCAATAGCCTGGAGATCCACAGGCCAAATAGGAATAGAGTGAGCAGCAGAGATGTTCTGAGAAAGCAGATTAATAGCAGAGACCTGAGGCACTGAATCCACTCCATCTACACAGTCCATTGCTTTGAAGAAACTATATCCAAAACAGCATGGATTTAGCTTAAATTCCCACTAGCTAATTAAATACATATTTAGCAGAAGAGATAAAATTCAACTAAATAAGAACTTGCTTCAGAAAATTTTTCCTATCTTTTCTTTGTTCAAGAACCTCTGTTTCTAAAATGACTTTACCAAGTATCTGAAATCAACTAATATTTATGATAATTCCTTTCATTAAATAATTTCTAGGCCTTATGTTCACCAGCTTTGTGATACTTCTTTTTTCTCCACCCAGACAACTTTCTAGGTTGCTTGTTCCTTGAAAATAACTCTACAGAGATTACAAATAGCTAATTGAACTTTATTATCTTCTGCCTTGGAGTGTGAAAAAAATGCAGTTTATCTGTGATTCAAGGCAATTTTAACCCAACCCAACATATACTTCATTCTATTGGCAGGAAAAGAAAGGACACTCTATAAACTACATTTTTAAAAATTCATTTATCTTTAAATGAAAGACTGTACATTTCTAAAAGTAAAATAATATGCATCTGGGTATTAGCACCAAGTAGAATTTATTTCACTCACCTCACTAATCAAATTTATCACCCATCTCCGGAGGGGAGAACCCCTGATGAAGGGCCTGGAATATTTCTCCACTGTGCTCTCTGCTGGAAATAGAATGGAAGCAGTCTCCCTCTAGAAATGGATGCAACACAATAACCTGTCCTCCCTAACAAGAAGTCCTGGAGTAGGGTGTTTATGTTGTCAAGCAGGCTGTTTGCCATTTCCTGCATGAGATGTTTTCATTTGTATTTCTAATAATCTTTTGCAAATACCATTGCTTGATTAGAATCCTTCCCTCTTTCACCAAAACAAATTTCCCTGTGTCTCTATTTACTCAGAGGGATTTTCATTATTTGGCTCATCAAATGTTGAACCATTGAAATATTACTAATTTAAATTTGTTGGGAAGGCAGATACACAAATTCAAATAGCTGCTGCCCTAGAGATGGAATAGAACCCTTAAGCAGCCAGGTGATCAAAGTCACCATGTCTTCATTCTACAGACAGATTTCAAGGCAATCATAATAACTTATTCAGTCTCCCAGGAAAAAAAAATTATACTCCACCAAAACACCAATGCAGGTATTTTTTTTATAGTTTCTCATTTGTTTTATTCTTTGTTTTTAGAAAAAAATGCAGGTAGATGGATTACTTTAAATTTTTCAGTAATAAAATTCTTGGTTGATGTGTGTAATCAATTATGCTGAAATTTTAAAAAGTGAGGCTTTAAAATAGTTTAATTCCAGGGTTTAATTTTATAAACAGTGCTTTGAAAATTGAATATTTCCTTAGCTGTGGACCAGGAGTGATTCTATTTATATCCCGCTTCATATGAATAATGCTGCAATAAACGTGAGAGTGTGGCTATCTTTATGAGATGTTTACCTCATTTCCTTTGGGCATATGCTCAACAGTAGTGTTGCTGCATAAAACAATATTTCTATTTTTAAGGATCATCTACACTATTTTTCATAGTGGCTGTAAAAATTTGCATTTCCACCAAGAGTGTACAAGATTTCTCTTTTCCCTTTTCTCCTCTCTAACACTTACTATGTATTGTTTTTGACCCTGATTTTTGATGATTGAGTCATTTCCACAGGTGAGAAATGACACTTTATTATGCTTTTAATTTGTATTTCCCTGATGATTAATAACATTATAGACTATTTTCTTATGCTTCTTGGCCATGTGAATGCTTTCTTTTGAAAAATGTCTGTTCAATCCCTTTGTACATTATTAGTCAACTATATGTTTTCATAATGCATTATATCCTTGAAAATTGCTGAAAGTAGATCTCACATGTCCTCATATAAAAACATGGTAAGTATGTGGGGTGGTAGATATGTAATTATATTGGTTCTGTCATCTCACAATATGTACATGTATTAAAACATCACTTTGAAAATAATAAATATATGCAACTTTTATTTATCCTCTCTACCTCAATAGAGTTGAAAAAGTTGTAGACCAACTGTCAGCAAACCCTTTTCTTGAGGGACCAGATAGTAAATATTGCAGACTTTGAGTATCATTAGTCCCCAGTGGGGCTGCTCACCTCTGCTCTGCTGTTTGAGTGACAAAGTAAATACTGACGATGTAATTTTTATATTGCATCTCCTTTAATTTTTGGTTTCCCAAACTTCCCTCTTTAATATATTTCAGTATTTCTATTATTAATAAGAACTCTTTTCAACTTCTGAAGGTTTCATATCACTTACGCAAGCAAAAAGTTTAGTTTTCCACAAAGTAAACTTTTTCTTTCCCCTTGATCATTAGTTAATCATGATTATTTTCAATCTATTTAACATAAAATATATGAACCAAATTTTACTTCATAAAGACATCATACAGATTTAAACAATCAACAGAATATTAGATTTTGCATTAGGATATATTAAATAAAATTTGTTTGGTGAGTTAGGAAGAACCTGAAATTGTGAAGAAGCTCTGTCAAGAGAGAAAACTCTTGTGCTTTAATTTGATAGAGATGAGAAGTATTGGTTTTATACTCATTTTTATTTTAAAATGCTTATTCTATAAATCTTCTTAAAATGATAGTGAAGCAAGTGGAGAGAAAGCTAATCATACAGTAATTATTAATATGTTAATATTATATGTTGTATGTTAATATTCGTTACCACAGTATTAAATTAATATGCTAATTATTGATTTATAATATTATTTTTCAAAAGACTGGAATAGGGACATATGCATTCTCTGGAGAGTGGAGAAACCACCTGAGATCTTGTGATTGGAAAGAAACTTTTGTTGGAAAATAGAAATGCTAATTTGCATTCAAAGGTAAATTCAAAACATTTATTTCTGCTTCTACAGACATTTTTCTCACTATAATCCAGGATTAAATAGTAATTTTTCTTTGTCTCACTTCTTTCCCTAGTGAATCATGCTGCAAACAGAGGAAGCAATATGTGGACAGAAGCTGCATCCATATTGCCATTTCTCCTCCAGAGGTTTTCTCCTAATGCTCATTAATTTATGTCATCTATTGTCTTCAGATATTGAAAAGGGCTCTCCAGCACTTGAATGTGACTATATTAAGAAATTTACCAAGAAGATCAGGAATAATTCAGACACTGCTGAGACTTCCTGTTAACATGGAAGACTGGAGAAGGGGAGAAGAGGTCCCTCCAAGAGGAACTCACAGCTCGGGGAGAAAACCTAGCATACAGATATTCAAGATGGGATATGGAGAGGCAACTGCTCAGGAGGGCAGGGCTTTGAACAACTTCCAGTAACTGTTAAAAACTGTCTCTCAAAATGTGGCCCTCTTGCAATGCCCTTTTAAAAAAAATCATCTCTAGATGAATTTTATGCATGTAAAAGCTTGATAGACAGTGAATCTGTGGGTCTTGCTGTAGAATTTCCTACTGACCTCTCTGTCAAGAGAGATTTGAAATAATAATACAAGGGTCTTGGGAGGGTTTTGTACTTACCTGAAAAACAGCTTCTCAAAGTCCATTTGTACAAAAGCAGAGATCTTTTATTATTTTGAAGTTGTTGAACTTAGAAGATCAAGAATTCCCTAAATTATATATAAATATGGAGTGCTTGTGTATTTTTCTAAGTGAGAGATCTTTAGATTTCATCAGATTTTCAAATGGCTCACTATTTCCCTTTCAAATCTAAGAATCACTGGACTAAAGAAATTGAGCTCATCTAATTGCAGCTGATTAATTCTATTGGAGACTTCAACCACCATGGTCAGGAAAGCAGGTCATTTTCTTGGTAACAAGAAAAATTAGTCGTTAAAATGTTTGCCTACCTTTTCAACCATAAGTTTTTCATCTTTTAAATTATTACTTTCCTCTTAAAGAAAATGCTATGTACATTCATGCACATTCATCAGCAAACTAATATGTGAATTCTGGTTCTAAATATTCCATCAACTAAATGCAAAATCCATATCAGGAATGCAAAATGGCTAAACTTTGACCACAAAGTATGCCTGGTATTTCATATCTATCACCTGTCCATCACAGCTTCTTTTTCTATAGAAAGGAAGAGCCTATGAAGCCACAATCACACACAGTATTCTTGGGCAATATCTCACTGATAATGTAGTTCTACTTCATTGTATAGGTGGTCTTTGCACAAGGAGGTCAGCTGTAACAAGAGAAAGAAGGTAAGAGAAAGTGACTAAGGTAGATTCCTTTTCATGCCTCTGTGATTTGGAGTTAGTGACAAAAGTCTGTGTTTATCTCCTGGTTAATAATATTGTATCAAGAAAGAAAGCCTCTAGTACTAAAAAAAGAAACAAAAGGAAGGAAACGGGGCGGAGGATAAAGAAGAGAGGCAGAGGGAAGGGAAAGGAAGTAAAGGGAAGGGAAGAAAATATCTATAATGTGAATCTGACAAAAGACAAAGATTTTCAGTTAATCTATGCCTAACATGAAAATGTGAGGTTGGAAACAAATATTCTTGGACTATAGAGTGTCAAAATTCATTTAGTTATGGCCTAATAGTAACAGGCAGAAATGAAGTACACAATTCTCTTTAAATACAGATGGGATAAAGCATCATGCTCAACAAACCTGCCTCAGAAAGAAATCCTAGGCCCAGGTTACTCGCAAAGATGCCAAACTACTAACACTAGTATTTTTGCTTCTGTTTGACACTATCTTGCTCATATTTTTATTGTCTGGCAGTCTCTGACACAGAAAATATTTAATAAATATTGTTTAATAGATGCATGAATGAAAGATAATAAACTAAAAGATGCATTAGAGATTCCAGTTATATTAATTAAAATACACATAAGATCTATATGAAAAAATTGTCAATGTCCCAATGCTTTATATTTAGTTCACAGATATGAGAATGACATGTTCTGTTCCACAGAATACTTTGGGGATCCAGTCTAGGAGAAGTTCTGGAATCTTCTGGTAACATCTAGATAAGAGGAAGAAAAAAGAGAGCATTAAAAAAAACTTGAGACACACATATTGGTGAAGCATTCCATATTTTAAAAAATCAAAAAAAAATTACTTGAGAGCTTTGAATGGCCCAGGCCTGGCCATGGCAGGCATAACTTGCACCTATATTTTGTTAGATCTCCATCTTATGCCCCTACTTTACCAAGGAGACTAGTACAAGTGCCCTGGTTGTGGACAGAGGAAGAAAAAATAACAATTGATTATATCAGAGTTAGAGACAAGTCTATGAGAACTTATATAAATGATACCCACCAAATCATAGCCAGCTCTAAGGTGGCTTACACACATTGTGGTCTCTTCAGTGGATTTGTTTTTCACTGCCTGAGTAACAAAAGCAAGCTAGTGTAATCTTAATCAAGTGAAAGGACCACTAATCTAAAAGAACAAGAGGGACTCTCCCAAAATTTGTTACGATTCTTGGCATTTTCAACTGCTTGATTAACTCTTTGTTTTTAGTCCTCTCTTAGTGAGATTGCCCTTGTAGCTCCTCCTAAAGTTTCACAGACATTCATTCTAACACAAGCCCCCAGAAGTCTGCTCTCCTGCCCATAAGTATTAATTAAGCAATGGACCCTCTTATTCAGAGGGCTTGACAGGCACAATATATGAAAAGCAAAGTGAACTAATGGAGTTAGTGTTTCAATCTCTTAAGTATTCACCTCTTTGACCCTTTGGGAACATTTCTTAATGAGATTATGAGCTGTACATACCAATAAGATTGGGATTTATCCAATTATCTCTTAAATCTTTCATTAGCAAACTGCCTTTTCTGCAATTAAATGCGATAACCATTTAGGTAAGAAGAGTTTTCATTGTTTACTTGTTTTTTCTTTTAAGTGGGTCATAATAATATGTCTGTGTTCACCATATTTATTATTTGTTATAACCAAGGTTTTTTATGTTTAAATAAGATATTAAAATTCACTTTTGAATTAATTCTAAAGTATTTCCTATTTGCTCCTGTCTTCCTCCTCCTATTGTTTCTTACCTTTCTCCTGTGTTTTTCTACTACTGCAGTGAATAAAATAGGTTCCCACTCTCAATACTTGTTAACAAACCTAAAGACATGATCTTTCTTTAATTTAAGGAAGAACCACTTCTGGAAACCCACATACATAGGATCCTAATCCTGTTCTCAATGTTGGGAGGTGGGTAGGGAACCTAACTTGAGTGATATTCATATGTTTGAGACAATGCTTGTCAACTTTGCTCAGTGGGAGGTGAACTAATATATTAGTATGTAGTGTCAAGACACATGTTATGATTAAAGAGTTTTGATGAATAATAAAGCATGAAATAGACCTTGCTATTGAAATTTTATTCATAGGAATAACCATTTCAAGGTATGAGGCTTTTGGAACGTGTTTTGCAGGAAACTTTTTTAAATGCTTTGCTTCTTCCATTTCTGCCTGTTTCAACATTTACTGCTTTTTTATCTCCTCAGTAATATCCAGTTCCTCAGAATATTTTAGACTGTAACACATTATTAGGTCAAACCAGGATGATAACTAACATATAATGGGATATTTCTATTCTTCCTCAAAACCCCTACCTTGACAAAATGCCTAAAATAATAATAACCAAAAAAGTTCTGGGTTGCAGTTTCTTAAAGTTCTTTCTAAGGAGAGGTTTTGTATTTCTCACCTCTGAATTCGTCCTTATTTACCTTTGAAGAAAGGGAATAACAGCATGAACTTTTATCGATGTTGTCGAATGAAAGTCCAACAAAAACATTTTCAGTCTCACAAATGTTTCATTCTAAAGAATTTACTAATTGCAGAAAATTGTGATGATTGTTGTCCAAAGGGATCTAATGTTGCCATCTCAAGACAGCGCCAATAAGAACAGTCTTCAGAATTGAGCCGATAAATCAAGCAGAAAGGAAACAGAAGATAGATTGTGGAAGGCCAGAGAATAAGCAAACTCTGAAATACCAAGCATCAAAGATGTCTCTGCACTGACTTAATATTACCAGCAAAAAGAATAAGAACTTATTTTGTATTAACCACTGAGAATTCTTGTATGTTTATAATAGACTTCTAATAACATTTTATACTTAGGCTTTTGAAAATAAACTATATGTTTGAATATAAACTGTACCTCCACTCTTCCAGGCACTGAGCACAAGGTAAATAATTAACTTTATTTCCACTTACTATTGACAAAATCTACCAGTGGTAAATGTAAATGGAACAATTTAAGGACAGAAGGACAGAATGTACTTATGAATTTGACAATGCCAATTAGACAAGAAAATATCCAGGCCTTTCCTAGGCAAGCTTATATTTCCTAATGGGATAATCAGCTTTGATCTAGTGACTCTGTAAGCAAATATATTTAAGATGCTATTCACGCACCTGCTACTCCTGTTTCTTATTAGGAGCAATTTCTCTCCCAAAAAAGTACTTTAGTCATACATACATCCTCTTAAAATCTTCCAGAAAATAGGAGTATGAGTTCAAGAGACCAGCTGCTTCTTATTCTCAGGAACAACATTCATATTTTCCATAAACCTTCTTAAATTGATGTCTCTATGATTCAGAGGATAATTTTACTGGCTTCTTGCATTAGCTTTGTCACCATGTTCTCTTTTCCAGTTTACTTTCATTATATTGACTCCATAGTCAGTGTAAGAGGCATGGGAGAATGGGTAAGATTTAGGTTCATTCTGTTCCTGTGATTAATCATTAAATCAAACTAGAAACTGATCTTAGAAGAAAATCATAAGAGAATTATCTAAAACATAAGACTCTATCCCCAAGTAAATATATTTCTTATTCCTTGAAGAGAATGAAGATTTAATTCCTAAAGAGTTTTACCTTAGGAAAAAGAAATAAATTTTCATTAAACTTCTTAAAGTAGTGCATTTCAACAATCTACTGCATTATCAAATTTGGTTAAAGGGCATAAATATGTCATTCTTTGGCTGATTAAATATATGTATTAGGAAAAATGAATAATCCAAAAGCTCTAATATAACCTTCTACATCATATACTTTCTTCAGCAGCACATATACTATAAACTTCTACATCATTTAACTAATTTTAATGGAATTTGTAGATTGTTTTCTTCAAAATTGTGTCACATTGTACACTAAAATTATTGCAGAGATCAATTTTTACAATAAAATATTCCATTTGCTACATTAATGATTCTGCAATTTCTAGGGAGTTAGGTCCTTTATGGTATTCTGACATCTGGATTGCTTTAGAGCAACCCTTCATTGGAAATTATTTGATGATGTAAAACCTTTTATGGGTAATTCTTTGATGTGGAATTTACTGGATGTCTTCTTTTTCTATTTTTTGATTTATGAACTATAGCTTACCAACATACCATAGTAGAATTCTATGACAATTATGGTTCATAATCATTACATATTCTCACATTTGCACAATTTGAGTGAAAGTGGAAATCATAATTTTTGAGATTGTAATTATTAATCTATGGTTTAATATATGTATCTAAGTTATCTAATATTTTATTGATGATCACACTTACAATTATATATTTCAAATTAATAAGTTTTTCACTAGTTGTCTATATGTATGTATTCATGAGTGTGTATATGGAAGTATGTGTGTTTGCAATTTTAATGATTCTGTATAACAGATGGAAGTCATTTGTCACTTACAGAAATACTTTTCATTATTGCCAGTGATATGTATCTTTCAAGTAAGATTTTTTTCTGTATGTTAATGCAGTAATTTTTCAAAATGCACTACTTGAAGAAGTAGCATGTGTGAGGTCCTGGGTCAGAGAGAGAGAGGGAGAGATAAATACAAAGAAAGAAAGAAGGGGAGAGAAATGGATCTAGATGCAGACATATCATGTTTTATAAAATTAAGTCAAAATCAAACATGGGCTTAAATGTAAAATGAAAACTTACATGATTTCTAGAACAAAAAATAGGAGAAAATCTAGGTGAACTTGTGTTTGATGATTTTTGGTGAGTTTTAATAAAAAGTCAAAAGTACAATCCATGAAAAAAATCAGTCATTTGGGTTTAATAAAATTTAAAGTATCTACCCTGTGAAAGACAATCCTAAATAAATGAAAAGAGACAACACAGGCTTAGAGAATATACTTGGGAAAATATAGCTTATATAGTATTTAATTCAAAATATACAAAGAACACTTACACTCAACAATAAGAAAACAAACCAATGAGAAAATTTTTTTAAAAATCTGAACTTTCAATTCAGTAAAGAAGATATACAAGTGTCAATTAAACATATGAGGAGATAATCATTATCATAGGTTATTAAGAAATCACGAATTAAAAGAATGAGATAATATTATTTAAATATTAGAATGACTACAACTGGAAAACCTAACCATTCCAAATATTGATACAGAACAACAGCAGCCTTTGTTCATTGCTAGCAGGGGTTCAAAATTCTACAGTTAGTTTGAAAGACAGCTTAGCAATTTCTTACAAAGTTAAATGTAATCTTACTATAGGATCTAGCAACCATTCTTCTAGGTATTTTGATGTTTGAGTTGAAGATTTAATGTCTATACAAAAGTATATATACAAGTCCTTAGGGTAGCTTTATTCATAACCACCCAAATCTGGGAACAACCAAGATGTCCTCTAATAGGTCAGTGGATAAACAAACTCTGGTTGACATTCCTAAAGTGATCACTGGTTATCCAGGGTTTGATGGGTCAGATGGAAGGAGGACAGGTGAAATACAGGATATTTTAGGACGGTTAAATGATTCTGTTTGATATTGAAATGGTGAATTTCTGATCTTATGAGTTTGTTAAAAGTCACAAAATTGAAACACATAAAAATAACCTTCAGTGTAGACTGTGGACTTTAGTTAACAATAATGCATCTACATTTGGTCTATTAATTGTAACATAAGTTCCACAATAGTGCAAGAACATATTAATGTAAGTGTATGAAAGGAGAAGCTGCATAGTAGTCTCTGTATTATTTCTTTAATTTTTTTCCTTTAAATCACATAATGGCTCCATCCAAAACTAGAAAAAGAAATTTACATCAATTATATAAGGACATCCTAAAAATAAAGATGAGAAAACAGATTATTTAAAATAAAAATATTCAAAGATTGCAAATATGCATTCATAAAGGGGGATTCCAAAGAATTTTTTAAAAATTAAAGATGCCTCATTTTGCAACTAGTAAGAGGAATAAAAATGAAAATGACAAGGAAATGATTTTGTATATTGTTTAGGTGGAGAAAAATTAGGAAATCAGATAACATCAAGTTTTAAGTCATTAAGGAAACAAGAATTGTAACAATGCATTTATGTAAATTATCTAGACTCAAAAATATGTTACCCAACATTTTATATATTTAAAGATGCATAGATATACAGGTACATATAATACACACATTAGGTGGATGTCTGTAGGGGGGAAGAAATGAGAGACAGAAAAAAAAATTTGACTGAGCAATATTATAAATTCAATTCCATAGGGCTGGGGTTTTAGCTCAGTGGTTCAGGTGCCTGCCTCGAAATTGCAAGGTCCCAAGTTCAATTCCCTGTACCAAAAAAAGAAAAGAAAAAGAGTACAATTCCATGCCTAAAATCCAAACATTAATTTTTTTATTTTTTACTTTTTATTAGTATATGTTTGTCATACATAATGATTACAATTATCATGAGGAGTTGGTACATGTACATAATATATCTTGATTCTCTTTCCTCTCTTTTTTAATCCCCAGCTCTTCCCCTCCCTCCTTGCTCCTTCCAGCCAGAAACTCTTTAAAGAAAATTAGATATTGAGATAAATTATGTGCTACGTTCAAAGTTGCAGCTGAGCTATTTCTAAATGTCCTGACACAAACTGTCTCCGAGACAGTTGGGAGAGGTGTTGGAATCAGGAGAGAGAAGCAAGTGACTTGATATGATATCAAGGTGTGAAATGGTAGAGTCAATGCCAGGAGACTAGGTATCTTATGGAAGTGGTGAAAAAAGAAAAAGAAGAAGAAAAAATATAAAAGTGTGAATGTTTAAATGAGGCAAAAATGCATAATAAAAATGTAAAATGACTGGAGTCTGCTTTTTAATTAGAAATGTCCAGGGTTAGAGAATTATGGTAGGAAAAGGATTCCAAGAAGTGAATTTTAAAAGTTGGAATTGTCTTCATAAAGTTAGTAAAGACAAAATATGCAGGGATATAATAAAAAAAAGTATAGTAATAAACAAAATAGATGATCATATAAAGTAGATACAGAAATTGTACAAATAATTAAAATCTAAAATAACCTATAAACCACATGAGAGAAAATTCAAGGGCAATATTGTGTAGTGGTTATGACTAAGACTTGGATGTTAGAAAACTGAGACGTGAATCTAAATTTACCTTCCCTACTACCTATGACCTAGAATGGCTTTCAGCAAATACTGTACCAACTCTGTACTCAAATGAACTGAAACAAATAAATCGATGGTACATGGAGTCATTGTCAGTAACATTTTAATTATTTTGGTTATATCCGCAATGCCTAGCAGAGAATTGTGTGAACATTTAAATATCCAAGAGTGAGAAAATTAATAAAATATTAAAGATGGATAGACAAGAAGTAATGTATATTAAAGAGTTCTTTAAAGAAAATAAGAGTGTCAATGAGGTTAGTTCTTAGTGACTGAGAAATGAAAAGTAAAGGAAGTATTGAGAGAAAGCTGTTAATTCCAAATAGTTTTCCAATCAAATTCTAACTTAATAGGGGAGTGCCAAGTATGTATAAACCACAGCCTTATAATATGGATCACATTACCTTCAGATTTTATATAAAAATATTGAAGACTAGAAAGGAATATAAAATTTTCCCAGACACACACATCTTACTGACAGATCAAGGGTTATTCATTTCTAAGTTGAGAGTTCTTTCAACTACATAAAATGCATATCACTACTAAGTGCTACCACTTCAATTTGTCCTTTGTGAACATTTGGTAGGATGAAGCCTCTGAAATGCTAGCAGAGAAATGCTCCACGAGGTAGACGTTTGCCAGGAGCCACAAGATTATTCACATTTGGATGTGTGGGTGGGAGAATGCAAGCCACAGCTGCTGCCCCTCCATGGTCCAGTGCACAGAACTATAAAAATCCAAAATGTTCTTTTTTTTTTAATGAACAACTAGTCCCAAAGGCATCACTGAAGAGAGAAAGAAGACTTTAAACTGAACCACAAAATCATTTCAGAGCTACTTAGAAGCTACAAATGTGGAAAAGAAAATTTGATTTTGCAGTGTTTTTAGAGCGAGGAAAGAAGGAACTGGGTGACTGTTCTATCCAGAGCCAAACCATTTTACCCAGCCCAGCAATGTTCTCCCATCTCTCTACTCTTTGTTTGACTAGCATGACGTGCAGTGCACTTGTGAAGTTACTCAAGGAAAGAGAATAATTGTCCACCTAAACATTGTAAAATGTTCCTTTGGCCTAGAGCACTGATAGAGAACTTTTTAGAGACCAAGTGCCAAACTATAACCCACAAGCCACTTATTCATCACTAAATACCAATACTGCAGTTACAGCTGAATACTGAGGTTTAATTTAGAAAAAATAACTCATATGTTAACATCTTTTGTCTTAAAAAGCAAAACAGAATAACACACATGCCATAAGTTTGCCACCACTGGCCTAGACAGTCACTATGTGAAGAATTTTACCCCAAAGATGGAACAGGAGGTAAGATCATAGCAGCCTCAGCCAAAATCACACCCAGGATCTCTGCAGGACAGAGGAAGAAAAGGGGAAAATAAAAACAACTCTGAGGCATCACAACTCCAACACAGATGGGAGTGATATATCGCATATGTGAGAGTTGCTCTCTACCATGCTGCTAAAGTCCAAGTCCAAAGCCATCTGAAACATCTATGGGAAATATTCTCAGAGCATTGAGGATTCTTTTTTTTGCTTAAATTCTTTTATTGGTACATTTTAGGTATACGATAAGTTTACATTTATCATTGGGTGCTTGTACTTGTACATGATGTGTCTTAGTTCTCATTTTTTCCCCATTCCCTGTGCTCCCTATACCTGCTCCACCCTTCCCTATTTACAAAGACTTTGTTTCCATTTTTTCCTTTTCTCATAATTTTTCCTCTCCTTTTTCCTTTCTCCTCCCCTCCCACTTCCCCTACACTTTTGAACCTTTTCTTCCTATTTCAAATTATCAATTATTCATTTTAATCATTTTAATCATTATTTACACATTCAGATTCTCACACCAGAGAAACTATTCAGTATTTACACATGTGTGTCCTGTTTATTTCACTTAAGAGTATGGCCTCAATATGCATTCATTTAGCTTTAAATGTCTCTAGGTTCTCATTATTTATGGCTGAGTAGTACTCCATTTCATAAAAAAAAACATCTTCTTTATCCAGCTTCCAGTTGATGGGCACTTGGGCTGTTTCCAAGCTTTAGCTATTACAAACTGTGCCGCGATAAACATGGGTGCACATATATCTCTGTGGAATGATTCTTTTAATTCTCCTGGGAAGATACCCAGCAGGGGATTAGCTGGGTCAAATGGGACCTATAGTCCTAGTTCTTTGAGGTATCTCCTTACTGATTTCCACAGTGGTTGCACCAGTCAGTACTCCCACCAAAAATGGATAAGGGCTCCTTTCTCCCCATACCCGCGCCAACATTTGTTATTGGTTGATTTCTAGATAGCCATTCTTTCTGGGGTGAGGTGGAATCTCAGTGCTGTTATCATCTGCATCTCTTGAACGACCAGTGATGTTTAACATTTTTTCATATGATTATTTGCTGCTTTTACTTCTTTGCCTGAGAAATGTCTGTTCATTTCAGATGCCCATTTTTGAACTGGGTCTTTGAATTTGGGAGGTCTGATGTTTTTCAGTTCCTTATATATTCTAGGTAGTAGTCCTTTGTCTGAGGTACAGCTGCTAACAAATTTTTCCCACATTGTAGGTTGTCTCTTAGCTCTGTTGGTGTTTTCTCTTGCAATGCAGAAGCTTTATAATAAGATAAGATCCCAGTTGTTGATTCTTTGTGCTAGTCCCCATGCTACTGAGGTTTTGTTCATAAAGTCTTTTCCTATTGCAATGTCTTCAAGAGTTCTACCTAACTTATCTTCCAGCAAGTTTAGTGTTTCTGTTTTAATATTTAGATTTTAATCCACTTTGATCTTAGTTTAGTGCATAGTGATAGATATGGGTCTAGTTTTAATCTTTGGCAGGTTGAAATCCAGTTTTTCCAACACCATTTATTAAATAGGCTATCTTTCCTCCAATGAAAGTGGTTGGCTCCTTTGTCAAAGATGAGGAGGGTGAGCAAGTCTGGAGTTGTTTCTGTATCTTCTAATCTATTCCACTGATCTTCAGGTCAGTTTCTTTACCAGTAACATGATTTTTTTGGTAAGTTGTTTTATTTATTTTTTTATTTTTTTTTATTTTTGTACCAGAGATTGAACTCAGGTCCTTGGCCTTGCAAGGAAGGCAGCAGAAACACTGAGCTAAATCACCGGCCCAGTATCATGCTGTTTTTATCACAGTAGCTTCATAGTAGTTTCAATTCGGGGATTATGATATCCCCTGCCACTTATCTGTTGCCTAGAATTGCTTTTGCTCTTCTGGGTCTCTTCTGGTTCCAAATGAATTTTTGGAATTTTTTCTCTAGTTCTGTGAAATATACTGTTGGGATTTCACTCAGCATTGCATTAAATCTATATAGCAGTTTTGGAAGTATGGCCATTTCTCTATATTGATTCTTCTTACCCAGGAACAAAGGATGTCCTTCCATTTTCTTATATCCTCTTCAATTTCTTTTTTCAGAGTGCTGTAGTTCTCAATGTAGAGGTCTTTTTCTTCCTTCATTAGATTGATTCCTAGATATTTCGTTTTTTTAGGTGATATTGTGAAAGGGATTGTTTCCCTAATTTCTCTTTCAGTGAGTCTGTTTTTTGTGTATGAGAAGGCTATTGATTGTTGAGTGTTGACCTTGTATCCAGCTACTCTACTGAATCTATCAACTAAGTTTAGAAGTCTTTTGGTGGAGTTTTTAAGGTCTTCTGTGTAGAATATCATATCATCAGCAAATAATGACAGTTTAACTTCTTCCTTTCCTATCTTTATTCCTTTTATTTCTTTCTCTTGTCTAATTGTTGTGGCTATTGTTTCCAAAACTATATTGAACAGGAGTGATGACAGTGGACATCCTTCTCTTGTTCCTGATTTTAGTGTGAAGGATCATAGATGCCTTTTTTCAGATTGAGGTAAAAACTGTCCATTCTAATATTTGTAGGGTTTTTATCATAAATGCATGTTGGATTTTGTTGAATGCTTTTTCTGCGTCTATTGAGATGATCATATGTTTTTTGTCCTTGGCTCTATTGATATAGTGTATTACATTGATTGATTTGCATATGTTGAACCATCCTTTCATCCCTGGGATAAATCTGACTTGGTTGAGATGTATGATCTTCTTGATGACCGCTTGTATTCTGTTTGCCAGTATCTTGTTGAGGATTTTTACATCTATGTTCATTAGGGAGATTGGTCTGTAGTTCTCTTTTTGGGCTGGGCCTTTCCCTGGTTTTGGAATCAAAGTAACACTTGCTTCCAGGAATGAATTTGGAAGTATTGCTTCCCTTTCAATTTCCTTGATGAGTTTAAAGAGTAATGACAATAGTTCTTAAATGTCTTGTAGAATTCAGCAGCGAGGCCATCAGGACCTGGGCTTTTCTTTGTTGGTAACTTTTTATTAAATTCTCAATTTCACTCATTGTAATTGAGGTGTTTAGAATTTCTATACCTTCTTCATTTAACTTTGGCAATTTATATGTATCTAGGAATCTGTCCATTTCTTCTGTGATTTCCATTTTTATTAGAGTACAGGTTCTCAAAGTAGGTATTAATGATGCTCTGGATTTCTGCTGGGTCTGTTGTGACTTCATCTTTTTTGTTCTTAATTGCATGGATTTGAGCCTTTTCTTTCCTTTTTTGATAAGGTTGGCTAAAGGTTTATCAATTTTATTTATTCTTTTGAAAAACCAACTCTTTGATTGATTTTTTGTAGCGTTCTCTTAGTCTCCATTGCATTGATTTCTGCTCTGATCTTTATAATTTCTTCTCTTGTATGAGCTTTGGATTTGTTATGCTCTTCTTTTTCTAGAAGCTTGAGGTTCTGCATTAAGTTGTTTACTTGAGTTCTCTCTGTTATCCTAATATGGGCATTCACTGCTATGAATTTTCTTGATAGAACTGCTTTCATTGTGTCCCATAGATTCCTGGATGTTGTACTAGCCTTATAACTTGTAGAAACTGTCTAATTTCTTCTTTAATTTTCTCTATGACCCAATGGTTGTTCAAGAGGGTGTTGTTCAATTTCCATATGTTTGTGGGGGTTTTGCGGTTTTTTTATGTTATTGTTCTCCAATTTTATTGCACTATGATCTGATAATATATAGGGGGTAACTTCAATTTTTTTACATTTACTTAGGCATATCTTATGAGCTAGGATGTTATCTATTTTGGAGAATGACCTATGTGCAGCCGAAAAGAATGTGTATTCTAATTTTGTGGGGAGCACTCTGTAAACATCTATTAGGTCCATTTGCTCAATAGCTTGCTTCAGTTCTAGAATTTCATTGTTGACTTTTTGTCTATATGATCTGTCTATTTGTGATAGTGGGATATTGAGGCTCCCCACTACAATTGTATTAGTGCTTATTTGGTTTTTCATGTCCATTAATATTTGTTTTGTATAGTTGGTGGCATTCGTATTTCTTGCATATATATTTATGATGTCTTCTCTTCCTCTTGGATTGTTCCCTTCACAAGGATGTAGTGACCATCTTTGTCTCTCTTAATTACTTTTGGTTTGAAATCTACTTTGTCTACAAAACAGATCTCTACCTCTGCTTTTTTCCAGGTTCTTGTCACATGGAGAACTGTTTTTCATCCTTTTACTTTCTGTCTATGAATTTCTTTTTGAGTTAGGTGTGTTTCTTATATACAGCATATTGTTGGACTTTGCTTCTTAATCTGTTCTGCCAGTCTATTTCTTTTGATTGGTGAATTAAGGCCATTAACATTGATGGTTATAATTGATAGATATGGACTCATCCTTGTCATGATGTTTTACTTTTGTTGGCTCTTTTTTTTTTCCCCCTTTCCCTTTAGTTTCTTGTCTTGCCTGTTGGCTTCCTTCTGTTAGGTCTCATAAAGTTGTGACCTTCATTGTCTTTTCCTGGAATATTGTTTAGAATTGTTTGGAGTGCTGGTTTGGTGTTCATGAAATTTCTCAGGTGTTCTTTGTCATGGAAGTATCTAATTTCCCCATCCAGAGTCTAGGTTGGAAGTTATTTTCTTTTAGGGCTTGAAATACTTCACTCCTCCTTGACTTGAGGATTTGTGTTGAGAAGTCTGATCTGATTCAGATGGGCTTTCCTTTGTAGGTGATTTGTCTCTTTTCTCCAACTGCTTGTAGGATTATGTTGTGTTTCAGGGATCTTGACTATTATATGTCTAGGTGTAGATTTTTTTTTATCATGGCTAGTTGGAGTTCTATATGCCTCACTTATCTGTATGTCCAGTTCTCTACCTCTGTCTGGGAGGTTTTCTACTATTACTTCTGTGAACAGTTGTTTTTATGTCAATTGTAGCTTCTCCTGTTTTTTCATGGACTCCTGTCAGTCTTATGTTATTCTTCTTTGCATCACCTAGCAGCTGCTGGACTGATTTCTCATGGTCCCTTAATATTTTGAAAAAATCTCTGTTTTCATGGTCATTAACCACAATCCTGTCTTCTATATCTGATATTCTATCTTCACAGTCCATTAATCTGCTGTGCCTACTTTCAATTGAGTTTTTAATCTCCTGGATATCTGCTTGAATCTGTTTCATGGATTCCATTTCTTTCTTATGCTGAGCAATCATGCTATCCATTTCTTACTTATGCTGGGCATTCATGGCTTCCAGCATGTTTACGAGCTTATCTATTTTTTTTATCTGTTTCTGTTCTAGAGCCTCTAATCATGTCCTTCACTCTGCTCACCATATCTGTAGTTATCTGGGAAATTATTTCTGTTTTGAATTTTTCTATGGCCTCCTTCATCTTTTTTGTTGCTTCATGTGCTATCAGTTCAAGATGTCCAGGTGGTTGATTATCAGACTTTCCCACCTCTTTTCCCCCAGAATTTACCTTTGGTGGGGTGGAAGTCTGAGTTTATGCCTTGCTTAAATGTCTTCTCATTTTTGTTTTTGGTACTGCTCTTGGTTTAATTCCTGGCGTGATACTTCGAAATTGCTTATATAAGTATCTTTGTTGTTTGTATTTAGAATCCTTATGGAATGAATGCTTCCCAGAGGTGTCTTCCAGATATGGCTAGTCTTTAGGTTTTGAGTCTCTAATGACTCTGAGGCTGTCTCATTTTCATTATACCAGGAATGACAACTGATTAGATCAATCACAACATCTTAGCCAAGTGATATAATCAACAGCACTATAGCATCAAACACAGCTTAGAAAATGACAATTTGTGGTAGTTATTAATCTATCACCTTTCACTGGGTGAATTAAATCAAAATTGAGGACCAACCCAACATATGTTTATGGTGAATAAACTCTTCAATATAGCAAATTTAGCCTTCCGGATAGGGAGTTAGAAAGAGTTGGGGAGGGAGGGATAGGTAGGTAGAAGGATGGGGGAAGGTTAGCAGTGAAGTCAGAGGACACAGGTGATAGAAGGAAAAAGAGAAGAAAAGAAAAATAAAGAAGAAATCTGAATTAGGTCCAGAACAGGAACAAAAGGGAGATGAAGAACAATGTGGGATAGCATGAGAGCAAGTAAGAGAGAGTGAGAAAGGAAAGGAAAAGAAAGAAAAAAGAAGAGAAAAATGAAAATTTGAAAAGAATAGCAAAAAAAAGTAAAAATTAAAAATAAGAGCAAAAAAATAATAATAATTTTGAAAATAACAAATAAATCATAAAAATGAAGGGCCTCCTTCAGGTTATGTCTCTGCTGTCACAATAGACAATGTGGGCAGCAGTGTGGAGATACAAGTCAATGAGTCTCAGCCACCCAGTCACACACCCATAAGATTCAGGCAGATTTCTGGCTGCAAGTCCCAAGTTGAGCTCCCTGTCCTCCTGCAGGGTTCAACTCTGCAAGGCTCTACTGCAGGTTCCAGCTGTCCTTCCCATGAATATAGTCCTTGTTCCAATGGGAGGTGACGATCCTTCCAACTTACCAAGTATGGTGGTCTGCTGTGCCTTTATTGCAGAGATTCTCTTCACTTTTCCAGTGGGCTTCAGTTTTCATCAAAGAGCCTGAGAGAGGCCTTCTATCTGTTCTTCACTTCTGTTCTATCTTCTGGAGCTCAGGACAATGGGCTTTATCCCCCCGTGTGCCTTAGTAGAGTGCAATCAGGTAGCAGCACAGCCAGGAGGCCAGAGGCATTGGGGGGTGGGGCAGGCTGCAGGCACCCACGTGGCTAAGCTGGGTGCCATGAGCATGGCAAGTAGCAAGGGGTTGTCACCATCGGGCTGGTTGCTGGTGGGTGTGGCATGGGTTGGTTGGAGCCAGGCTCCAGGCAGACAGGGACCTCTCTCTCTCTCTGCCCACCTGGCTAAGCTGGTCACTAAGCTGGTAGCTGTGGGCATAGCAAGTCACACTGAGGATTTTTAAAACCACAAAACCTACAGTGGTGAGGCGTCTTCCCACAAATTTTGCTTCCATGCCCTAGCTCTTACTCCTGAATGCCTAACCTTGAAATATCCTCTAAACCTAAACTCAAACTCACATCAATGTAGAAGAGAAAGGTAGCAATATTTTTTAAGGAAATAAGTAACTACAACCCAACCATCTGCAAGCTAGGAAGTGTCCTCATTAAAAACTAACCCTGCCAGATCTTGATCTGAGATTTATACCTACCAAAACTGGGAGAAAATGTGGTACTGTTGTTTAAGCCACCCAGTGTACAGTACTTAGTTAGGGCAGCCCAGGCTAATACACAAGGTGCATATTCAATGTATTTCTCAAGATGAGTTTTTATATGTGTGATTAAACTAAGGCTTAGACTATATTAGACACTATATAAACATCTGTGCCAACCATTCTTCATTGCATATCCTTCCAAATGTTAGACCTTTTTACATAACATCAAAAATTTTAAACTTAAAATTTATGGTTGTGGGGCTATGTTGCCGCCCCACAAAAGATCAGAAATATCAAATGGGCAAAGATGTTGGAAGGTCTTTTGAAGGCTACTAACCAAACAGAAATGGAGAGAGGTGATGGTTTTCTGTTGAACTGGGTGGCTAGAGATGGATTATCACTAGAAAAGTGAGAAGTATTTATTCTGGGACATCCACAAAAACAAAAATTATCTTGAGTTATTATCTGTTGAAGCAAGCAAGTTATCAAGCACATATTTAAAAATCTAATTATAAGAGATATATTTAAATGTTGCAACTGTTGATATTTTAGAGGTGTTAGTTCAATTGGAATTTCATTGTAGAGTATACCTTATCCTCTGAAGAAGTTGTCAAAATGAAGCATATACATGTAGTTCTAAAGTAGTCCTTTGTTACTTTAGGTTTTGAGTTCTCAGGATGTTAATTTGTTGCTTTAATTTTTCCAACTTTTCTTATTAAAGAGTAGGGCTTTGGGGAAAAGTGAAATGAATTAATTGTGTCTATGTGCTTAGATGTACAAGACCAGAAAGGACTTTCAAAGGTCAAACATTCTGGAGTCCTCCCCACTGATCCCATTGCTCCCTCCCTGTAACTCAGATACTTCTTCCTAGTCTGTTAGTCATATCTTTCTATGTTCTTCCTCCAGGCCAACCTAAAACCAGTCAAAGGATCCATGCTGTTTCCTTACTATCTCAAGCATGTCTCATTTTATTTTTCCATCACCTATAATAATCACCTGTTAATAAGATTATTTCTTTCACTAATTACTATCTCTTTGAAGCTAAATCAATATCCTAATTGTCCATATAAATCGAATGCAGCACAGAACTCAGCACAAGTTGGGTTAGTTGCCATTAAATGTTTATGATTTAAAGCAAAAATGAAATGAGCTTTTGCCTTTAGCAACAATTTCCTTCAAACTATCCACAAAAAATTAGAATGTAGCCTATTTTGAAGGTAAGACATCATCAGGTTTATGTTACATCATCTGAACAGTTAAAAGCTATGTATGTGAATGATCAAAATCTAAATAAACCACAATGGTCTTCCCAAAGCTTTTCATGGAGCTATAAGTATCTGATCCCATGAAAGTTTCCTGTCAGAAATTTTAGAAAAACCTTTGTGACTTTTGAACTATGAAAGGCCTGATTATATTCTAAAGAATTTCAGAAGTTTCCCCCTTTTTATCCTTTTTGTTGAGTTTTTTTTAGACTTCAGAAGGAATAATGAGATATTCAACTTTTGATTTCAGCTTGGCATGAAAAGTAATATTAATTTTTATAAAGATATTTACTAGTTATTCCATCATCAAGATATTTCTCCTCAAAAATATTTAAATTATAGAATCAATTCTGCTCTTCCCTTTAAAAACCCCAGTATTCTACAGTCCAGTCTATTCTTTTTGTTTGATTTTGAAGACTGTGATGATGATTTTGAAGACTGTGATGCTCCTATACTGGCTTATTAGCTTTAAAATTTCTTTCATAGGATCATGGGAGTTTCTGCAATCATGTCATCTGTGAATAAAAATGGTTCTATTGGTACCTTTCCTATTCTGTATTCATTTTATTTCTTTTTCTTATTGTATTGAAATAGCTTAGATTTCCAGTATGATGCTAACTAGTGCTGTTGAAAAAGAACATCATTCTCTTCTTCCTGTTCTTATAGAGAACACATCTAGTTTGTTACCATTGAGTATAATGTGACTATTAAATGTTTTGTAGATGTTTATTATCAGGCTGATGCCCCTCCCTTCTTTCCCACCATGCTGAGAATTTTCATCATAAATAAGGCAAATTTTGTTGTGTATTTTTTTTTTACATTAATTGTATGAACATAATATTTTTCTTCTTTAGAGTGTTAATATGTTGAATTGACTTATTTTTAATGTGGAAACCTTTCATAACCACAATAAATTCTTCTTTATTATAGTATGAAATATTGTTTTTATCCATTGTTGGATTCAATTTAGTAAAGTTTTAAGAATTTTTTAAATTTAACTTTATAATGCTCAATATTATTTGTTACTCCATTTTATTTCACATGATTTTTTTTCTGTTTCAGTTTATTTTCTAATTCTTTCTGGTATTCCATTTATGTATATGTTATATGTTTTGAAGTCCTCCCTCAGCAAGTTTTGCATGTTTTGTGATGTTTCATCTTCGATACTGTACATTTCAGTTGGGAAAGTATCTATTAACCTATTTTCAAACTCCATCATCCCTTTCTTTTGCTCTATCAAGTCAACTAATGAACCCATCAAAGGAGTTTTTCATTTAGAGTGTTTTCAACTTTTCTTATTTCCTTCTTTTTATTTTAATGTACTGCATGTACACATAATAAAGAAAATATTACAAAGGATGATTTTTCTATGAAGAAAAACAAAATTTCATAACAAAATAATTAGAGCATTACAATAGTTAATACACTGTGTAGCATAATCTTAAAAGAATGAGCAAAATGTTATTCAGAGTACAAGCCATAAATAAAGACTCTCCTTCATATTATTTCTTAGTTTCCATCTGTCTGTATACATAAATCTTATATTCTTACATGTTATATGTTTTTATGAACACAGTATATTAGTCATAACTATTTTATATTTTCTGTCTCATAATTTCAAAATCCATATGAAATCTGAGTTTGGGGCTACCCACTTTCTGGTCCCCCTTCTGTCTCTCTTAGACAGAAGCTTTCTTTCTCTCCATAAATTTTTCCTACTCTTAACCTTCATTGTTCCTGGAATTCATTCTTCAGTTCTAGAGAACACAAATTCGCATTTCAGATATCTAATAGGTATGGGATCTATCTCTTCCCCCTATATCATTTTGGGGTTTTCCACCAAGATTACTGGTTGGAGGTAAGAGTTTTCTTTCATAGGTTCTAACTTTGGTCTTTGTGCTTCATAGATTGTTACTTTTCATTTCATAGGCTCTGGCTATTTGTTTCATAGATTCTGGTTTTTGTTTCAAATAAATTCTAGCCTTTGTTGCAGCTTTTGTTTCAAAAGTGTCTTAATTTTAAGTTGTGAGGTTTTAAATGTTTGCAAATTCCTTATTTTCCTTATGCACTTTCTTTAGTTCAAATTACATTTTACTCTTATTTTTTATGTGTTGCATTTGGACTTAGTTGCTTAAAAATTTTGTAAAATGGGTCTCTTTATAAAATTGTCTCAGATAAAAACAGTTCAGGCTTTTATCTGTCCCTTATACAATGCCAAACAGTGGTTACTCTGCCAGGTAGTAATTGCCTTTAGAGCAGCTGCCACTCTCAAAGCAGAGGACAGGTTTCTCCAGTTTCACTCTGGTGAATCCCTATTCCCTTTGATGCCAATGGTGGATAGAATGTTGACCAGATAGGCAATTAGGTTCCTTTCAGAGACAGATCTTTGATTGCATGGAACAAGCAGAAACTGAGGGGTCATGGCCAGGGCCACTCTCTGTCAGATACCCAAAGTTCCCTCAGAAGAAACTAGCTCTTGACAGCTCACAGGGCAATCAATAGAAAATCTCCATATCTTCTCCTTATCTGGCCTCCTCAGGGAGGTGAAAATGGAATTCTGTCAGTGATCACCAGATTCTTGGAGAGATCTCAAATGATGTTCTCAGAGCCCTTTCTTAAGCCTCCATTAAGACTTGAGCTATAGAGCCTTTCAGGTCACCATACTGCAGCCTGAGTGCTGAGGAGCAGAGCCACACCCAGTGCTGAGGAGCTGAGCCTTTTAGTTGCCATACCAGCACCCCCGGTGCACAGGAGCAGAGGCCACCAGCACTGAGTAGTTTAAACTTTTGGGCTGCTGTACCACAGCCCCCAGGACAGAGGAGCAGAGCCCCACACACCTCTGAGGAGGTGAGTCTTTCAGGCCACCATACCACTGCCCCTAGCACAGAGGAGCAAAGGCCACCAGCACCTAGCACCTGAGAATTTTAGGCCCCTGCACAATCATGCCAGTGCCAAGGACAAGAGCCCCCCCCCCCAACAGCAAGGAGATGACCCACACAGGTGCCAGTAGCACAACCCTCTCTTCCCCCTCCCCCCCACTGAAATGAGAAGACACATAAACAAGTCTCAAAACCAGCCTTCCAGATCACCTAAAGCAACCCCAAAGGGAAAAGAGATGGAACAACCTGACACTCAACCACATGGACTCCATGAATTGGCAACAAAGGAGGATCTGGAAAAAATGAAATCAGAAATAATTTCTCAGAAAACAGCAGAGATTGTGGACATAGTGCAAGATATGATTAATAAGTTTAGAGAGGATACAGATTAAAAAAATAGAGGAGTTGAGGAACAAGATGGAATACCAACATAGGAAACAAATGGAATCCATAAAACAGATGCAAACAGATTTCCAGGAGTTTAAAATTCCATTGAAAGTCTACACAGCAGAATGGGCCAATGTGAGGACAGAATTTCAGATGTAGAAAATAAGATTGCAATGACTGACCAGGAAAAGATAAATTTCTCAAAAATAGTAAGGGATTATGAGAAATCAATGCAACAACTGCTAGATGAAGCAAAAAAGAATAACATAAGACTGATCAGAGTCAATGAAGAAACAGGAGAGAGTTCAGATAACATAAAAATAACTGTTCACAGAATTGAGGGCAGAAAACTTCCCAAGCAGGGGGAAAGAACTTGACATACAGATAAGTGAGGCATATAGGACTCCAACTAGCTTTGATCAAAAAAAATCTTCACATAGGCATATAATTGGATTCCAGAAACCCAACAGAAGAAGAAAATTCTACAAGCAGTTAGAGAAAAGAAACAAATCACATACAAAGGAAAGTCCATCAGAATCACAGCAGACTTCTCAGTGCGAACCCTCAAGGAAAGAAGAGCTTGAAGTGATGTATTCCAAGCCCTAAAGGAAAAGACCCTCCAACCCAGCTTGATATACCATGCAAAACTATCTTTCAAAATTGATGGAGAAATAAGATACTTTCATGACAAAAAGCACCTGAGGAACTTCATGAATAACAAACCAACAGTCCAAAAAATTTTAGACAGTATCCTGTGAAAAGACATTGAGGATCACAAACCCAGGAACCCCAGCAGAATAAATCCACTGGGCACGACAAAAGTTAAACTCAAAGGGGGAGAATGCAACAAAAAGAAAAAGTCATGACAATGATAAGACAATATGTATCAGTTATAACCATCAATGTTAATGTTCTCAATTCACCAATCATAAGAAATGAACTGGCAGAATGGGTGAAGAAGCAAGATACAGCAATATGCTGCATATAAGAAACACACTTCATTCAAAAAGAAAATTAAAGATTGAAAGTTAAAGGGTGGAAAACAATACTCCATGTGACAGGAACCCAAGAAAAAGCAGGAATAGCTATCCTCTTCACAGATCATGTAGATTTCAAACCAACACTGATTAAGAGACACAAAGAAGGGCACTACATCCTTGTAAAGGGAATAATCCAAGAGGAAGAGATGACAATCATAAATATCTATGTACAAAACACTAGTGTGCCAACTATATAAAACAAATACTAATGGACATGAAAAATCAAATAAGCATTAATACAAAACTAGTGGGGGACCTCAATGCTCACTGTCACAAATAGATACATCAACTAGGCAAAAAATAAGTAATGAAGTACTAGAACTCAATTGAACTCTTGAACAAATGAACTTAACAAATGTTTACAGAGTGTTCCAGCTCACAAAATCGGAATACATATCCTTTTCAGCTGCACATGGTTGTTCTCCAAAATAGACCATATACTTGCTCATAGGACATGATTAAGTAAGTGCAAAAGAATTGAAGTTATCCTCTGTATATTGTCAGACCATAGTGTGATGAAATTGGACATCACTAGCAAAGGAAACCTCAAGAATTCATAAACACATGGAAATTGAACAGCACACTTCTGAACAACAAATGAGTCACAGAGGAAATTAAAGAAGAAATCAGACAGTTCCTACATTTAAATGACAATGACAATATAACATATTAGAACCAATGGGCCACAATGAAAGCAGTCTTACCAGGGAAATTCATAGTGGTGAATACTCATATTAGGAAAACAGAGGGAGCCCTATTAAACAACCTGAAGCTGAACCTCATGCTTCTAGATAAAAAGAGCAGGACAAACCCAAAGCTCACACAAGAGAGGAAATTATACAGATTAGAGCAGAAATCAATGCAATAGAGGCTAAGAGAATGATACAAAAAAATCAATGAAGCAAAGAGTTGGTTCTGTGACAGAATAAAGCAAATTCACAAACCCTTACCCAAACTTACCAAAAAAAGGAAAGAAAAGGCCCAAATCCAGGCAATTAGGAATAGAAAGGGTGAAATTACAATGGACCCAGCAGAAATCCAGAGGATCATCAATACCTACTTCCAGAACCTATATGCCAAAAAGAAGGAAAATACAGAAGAAATGGACAGATTCCTAGATATGTATGAATTACCAATGTTGAATGAAGAAGACCTAAAAATTCTAAACAATCCAATGTCAATCAATGAAATTGAAAACTTAATTTAAAACTTACCAACTAAGGAAAGGCTGAGTCCTGATGGCTTCACTGCTGAATTCTACAAGATATTTAGAGAGGAACTACTGCCACTACTGTTTAAACTCTTCAATGAAATTGAAAGGGAAGCAATACTCCTGAATTCCTTCCTGAAAGGAAGCATCAGCATGATCCCCAAAGCAAAGAAAGACCCAACCAAAAAAGAGAAGTATAGGCCAATCTCACTAATGAACATAGATGCAAAAATCCTCAATAAGATACTGGCAAACAGAATGCAGAAGATCATCAAAATGATCATATTCACTGAACAAGTGGGATTCATCCCAAGGATGCAGGGATGGTTAAATATATGTACATCAATCAATGTAATACACTGTATCAATAGAGCCAAGGACAAAAACCATATGATCATCTCAATAGGTGCAGAAAAAGAATTCGACAAAATCCAACATGCACTTATGATAAAAACCCTACAAAAAATTAGAATAGACAGTCTCTACCTCAATCTGATAAAAGCCATATATGAAAAAACAACAGCCAATATCATACTAATGGTCAAAAACGGAAATCCTTTTCACTAAAATCAGGACCAAGACAAGGATGTCCACTATCGCCACTCCTGTTCAATATAGTCTTGAAAACATTAGCCACAGCAATTAGACAAGAGAAAGAAATAAAAAGAATAAAGATAGGAAATGAAGAAGTCAAATTGTCATTATTGGCAGATGACATGATACTCTATATAGAAGACCCCAAAAACTCCACCAAAAGTCTTCTAGACCTAATAGTCAAATTCAGTACAGTAGCTGGATAAAAGGTTAACACACAAAAATCAATAGTTTTTCTCTACATGAACAACAGACTCACTGAGATAGAAATAGGGCAAAAAGTTCCTTTCACAATAGCATCCAAAAAACTGAAATACTTAGGAATCAACCTAATGAAAGAAATCAAAGACCTCTTCTCTGAAAACTATAGCACTCTGAAAAGAGAAATTGAAGATGATATCAGAAAATGGAAAGACATCCCTTGCTTCTGGGTAGGAGGAATCAACATAGTGAAAATGGCCATACTTCCAAAACTGCTATATAGATTCAATGCAATCCCAATTGAAATTCCATCAACATACTTCATGGACTTTCAGAAAACAATCCAAAAATTCATTTGGAACCAGAAAAGACCTAGCAATTCTAGGCAACAGAGACATGACAGTGGGTATCACAATCCCCAACTTGAAACTATACTACAAAACTACTGTGATAAAAGCAGCATGTTACTGGCAACGAAACTGACCTGAGGACCAGTGGAACAGATTAGAAGATGCACTCAGCCACCTCATCTTCAACAAAGGATCCAAACACCCTCACTGGAGGAAAGCTAGCCTCTTTAATAAATGGTGCTGGAAAACTTCGGTTTCAACTTGCCAAAGATTAAAACTATATCTCTCACCATGAACTACACTAAAATCAAATGAGTTAAAAATCTAGATATTTAAACAGAAACTGTGAATTGACAGAAACAGAGGTTATGTAGAACTCTTGAAGTCTTTGGTGTAGGAAAAGATTTTATAAACAAAACCTCAGTTGCCCGTGAACTAGCACAAACAATCAACAAGTGGGATCACTTATTAAAAAGCTTCTGCACAGCAAGAGAAACCCAAACAGTGTGAAGAGACAACCCACAAAGTGGGAAAATTTTTTCACCCACTGTTCCTCAGAAAAAGGTCTACTATCTAGAATCTATAAAGAACTTTAAAAAAATCAGACCTCCCAAATCTAAAGACCCAATCTAAAAATGGACTTCTGAAATGAACAGATATTTCTCAGAAAAAGAAGTAGAAATAACAAATAAACATATGAAAAAATGTTCAACAACATTGGTCATTCAAGAGATGCAAATGACAGCAACACTGAGATTCCACCCCACCCCAGAAAGAGTGGCTGCTGTCATAAAATCAACCAATAACAAATGCTATTGGGGCTGTGGGGAAAGAGGAACCCTACTCCACTCCTGGTGGGAGTGTAGACTGTTGGAACCACTGTAGAAATCAGTATGGAGATACCTCAAAGAACTAGGATTAGAGGTCTCACTTGACCCACCTATTCCCCTGCTGACTATCTTCCCTAAATAATTCAAAGAATCATACCATTGTGATATATGTTCAAGCATGTTCATAGCAGCACAGTTTGTAATAGCTAAAACTTGGAAGCAGACCAAATGCCCATCAACTGGAGACTGGCTAAAGAAGATGTGTGATTTTTTTAATAAAAAAATCCATAAAAATGAGAAATTAGAGACATTTATAGCTAAATGGATGCACATTGAGGCGATACTCTTAAGTGATATAAATAGGACACAAGTGTAAATACCGAATAGTTTCTCTAGTGTGAGAAACTGAAAGCATAAATAAGAACTAAAAGGTGTAATAGAGAATGTGAAATAGGAAGAAAAGGGGCAAAGGGGAAGGGGAAGTGGGAGGGAAAGGGGAAAGGAAAGAAGGGAATGGAATTAATATGAGAAAATGAAAAATGGAAACCAAGTCTTTATAAATAGGGAGGAATGGAGGGATTGAAGGGAGGGCAGGGGGATGGGGAAAAAATAAGTACCAACAGAGCTTATGTAATAGTGCAAATTTCCAATGATGAATGTCATTATATTGTACACCTAAAATGTACCAATAAAATTAATTTTTAAAAGATTTGAGCTATTGATCTGGACTGCTTTCTCTATTAGTAAGATAGTATCCTATGTCAACCATAAAAAAACAAATCTTTGATAGATTAAAAACTATCTGAACCTGCTCTCCCCCTAGGCATGGTCTTCATTTCTGTGTGTAGGGGAGAAAAATATATTTGCTGATTGGATGTGGACTTTGGAACTGTGACTGTGGACCTATAGAGCTCTACATGGTGACTTTTTGGATGTTTAACCAGACTGAGCTTTATTTGGGCTTTTGCTCTCTGCTAGTGTGTTAAAAACTCCCCTTAAACTTTTTTCCCCCCCCTTAAACTTTTCTCCACTTATTGCGAGTTCATTTGAGCATCCCTAATAGTCAGACTTCTCCTCCTTCTAGGCAGTCAGACTAAGGCAACTCGTAACAACTGTTTTGTCTTAGACTAGAGAAAATAGCAATTGGCAACTTGCATTTGTGTTCTTACATGCTAACTAGAATATGGGACTATTTTAGCCAGTCTTTCTCTCCATTCCTGCATGCATAGGAAGTTGATAAGTGTGCCTTTACTGTGTAGATTGTGGCTGCTAAAAGGACCTATGAGTTTCAAATACTTCCTGAATTTAAAGTGGATCTTAAAGGAGTAGCCTTGTCTTGCTGCTAATTTTAGTTGCCTAAATGACTGGATAGACAACAGAAATTTCTCAGAGCTTTCTCTGCTCTAGGGACTAGGGCAGAATCTCTGACTTACCATCTTTGGAGGTGATCTCTTTTGCAGGAAAAGTGCCCTAATTTGACTGTTGACTTATTTTCCTCTCTCTTTCAAGGAACTAGAAAGCAGTGGTTTAAATCTCTTGGTTTGCTAGCAATACTTCCTTCACTAAACATGATTGTTATGGTTGAAGTCAATTGTAACCTGTGCTTTGAGAGTAACAATTACAGTAAGGATATGAGTTACCTGAGGAAGATAAGAGCACCTGCTGATAAAGAGTGGATAGTCCAGTCCAGTTTTATTTTCTGGGTCTCTCTCCAGATGGTAGCTAACTAATGTGGAGTGGAATAAACATTGGGGGATGCCCTGGGGAAACCCTAAGAGGCACAGGAATCAAGCAGAGACTTATGGGACACCATATTTGTTTCTCTTGTTTCAGATTAGTAATTCCATATTTGAACCTCATATTCCTTTGGAATGTATTATTTTCTACACTTGCCTGTGGTGTGTCTACCTCCTAAAGCCAAGTACAAAGAGGAAAGTACCATGATGCTATCTCACCATTACAATTATACTCTAAAAGAGAGAAAATGGTCAAAATCGTCTTATGTTGAGATTTTCTTTACATTAAGAAGTAGTTCTTCTTTGTGTGTGAATGCAAATGTGGGACATAGAAAAATGAGAGACACCTCACCCTTAAGACATTCAGTACCTCTAAGCCTGAGGCTACTCCTTGCCCATTAGAACCTGAGAACAAAGTTTCCAAGACAACTTTAAACCTTGGCCACCAGGTGCTGAGGGTGGAATTTCTAGGCCAGCCATAATTAACCTCTATGAGGCTATATCCATCCTTAGCTGAGTTGTTCAGGTCCCTCAAAGACATCTCTTGCAGGAAGTAAATGTCAAATATGGGACTACCTCTGTTCATATGTCTTTTTCTCTCAGTGATCAAAAACAGATCAAAAGAGACCTAGAAAAGTTTTCTGATGATCCAGATATGTACATTGAGGTCTTTGGAGAACTCACTCAGACCTGTGGACTAGATTAGAAAGATGTAATGTTGCTCTTAAATCAAACATTGATTTCTAATGAGAGACAAGTAGTGTTACAAGCTGCTACTAGATGTAGAGAAATATTATCTTAATTTTGAAAGCTCAAAAGACAGGCAGCCAGGAAAACAACTGGTTTCTACTACAACACAAGCAGTTCCTATACAAGACCCCCACTGGCCTGCCTATCAAATAAGAGATTAAAATAAAAGACATTTTCAGGCAAGTATTCTTCCAGGCCTAAGAAACATGAGAACTCAAGCCACTCGATTATTTTATTTTATTTTATTTGTCTATTTTGGTACCAGGGATCAAAGTCGGGTCCTTGTGCTTGCAAGGCAGGTGGCGGAACAACTGAGTTAAATCCCTGGCATTTCAACTATTTTAAATTGTCAACTATTTATTGGAAAAAATATGAGGACGTCCCTAGATCCTAATGGATCTAGGAATTACTATAGTTTTTCCCAAGTCACAATCTTTCAATATGTAGATAGTATAGTGTTATGTGTCCCCTGAGAAGAGCTTTCTAGCCAAGACACCTGTGCTCTGCTAAATTTTCTAGCAGAGAGAGGTAATAATATTTCTAGTTCTAAGGCATAACTTTACAGCCTTGAGGTAAAATAGGCCTTATTATATCTAAGGGAACACAAAGACTGAGGGAAGAAAGAACTAAACCAATTCTTTCTTTTCCACAGCTCAAGACTCTAAAGCAGCTAAGGAGGTTTCTAGAAATTACAGGCTTTTGTCACCTTTAGATAGCAGGATATAGTAAGATTGTGTGACTCCCTCAATTGGCTTATAGAAAAATCCAAAAGAGAGCCATATTTTAACCTGGGAAACTGATTCCCACACCACATCCCAGAAGCTCCATCAAGAGCTTCCAAGTGCCTATCTGCATACAGGACACCATTTCAGTTTGTATGTTAATAAAAGGTGAGACATTTGGGAGTGTTTATATAACATCAGGAAGCTGCTCAACAGCCTGTAGGGTATTTAAGTCATAAATTAGATATTATAGATTCAAAGTAATTCATTAAAAGGGTATGACCTAAACAATATAGTTAGAACACTTTCATTCTCTTTTGAGAGGCAAAAAGCAGCCATTCTGGTTCTTTGATTATTGCTTTGATTTTCTGCTTGGCAGTGCAATGGGAGTCAATCATAGCTTTTGTCTCTGGAGACAGGTTTTGGTAAGGATCACAGATCCACTCTGGAAAAGCTTCTGATCTTAATTATCCTTCTACACCTGAGATGGTTAAGATTTAGTTTTTGTGCCATACTTAAAGGCACTATTCTGTTCCTTCTCCACTGCCCTGCCCCTGAGAAATAATCCAGTTTGATTCAAGGCACCTCCATCTTCTATGACTACTGGTCTTCAAGACAAAGCTTCCAGAATGGTGAGTTTCCCCTCCCCAGAACCCTTCCAGAGTAAAGCTGACCTTTGCTTACTTCTGGGTCATATAGAAAACTAGTCTATGCTAATCCTGAAACTCTTGAAGGCTATATGTAAAAGTTTTAGTTCAAATTTATCTGTCTTTCAGCCCTCAGGCAGAATTAGAGAATGGTAAGAACAGCTAACCTGGCTCTGGAGACCTCTTTAGACCTCTAGTCTGCCACCACTGGCACTGGAGAAGATAAAGTCTAAGGGACACCTTACATTGGGCGCAGGACAAGAAGGATAGATGGGAATACTTTATTTTCCTTTGTTTGTTTGTTTTTTCTAAATGGGAAAAACTATCATAGGTAGACATCTGCACCACAGCAGGTTGAAGTCTTGGCAGGCCTTCATCCTTCACTGCTTGCAACTCATACTTAGCTCCAAAGAGTGTCACTTAGTTTTTTCTACATGCAAACTTGACCTGAGAAGACCCCACTGGAGATAGTTAAAATTACTTTTAACAATCTGTCCCTTTAGAGGGAACAATTACATGTGGCTATCGAACAACTGTGGTTATCAAAGAAATAATGAGAAGCCTGTATAGCTGGGTATTCCAGTGAGATAAACCATCAGCTTAGGGCCCATTTTAAAATGGCCTTTGCTTTCACAGTTGTGGAATATTTTTATTCCTTTTGATTCTTATTACAAGAGATCACTGTTAATTGATCTACAAAGTTCTGACTAGTATTTTTTTATAGTTATAAACCTAAAAATTATGAAAGTTATTATAATTCAACTTGGCCAAATACATCTGAGTGCACTCAGGTTTATAAACAAGTTGTCTTATGTGGCTGTGTGTGTGTCTGTCTGTTCAATTTGTTACAACATATACAGCTGTTATGTTTAAGCTTTTTTCTTTAGGCATTTTGGATTTTTTAAGATATATAATATCTCGGGAATCTTTCATTCGTCAAAAATAATGTGTTAATCATTATGATATGGCTCTCATAGGTCATCTAAAAACTTGTTAAGATAATTAAGTAAAGACTCTTGGGCTTAGGAAAACTATTGGACAGGACTCCCCTTGGTAAATAAAGGAGCAGCTGCCTGGAAAATTTTATTCCAGCCTTTGTTCACCAAGAGGACCCCAATAATTTCCATAGCCTTGTGGGAAATACATTGCTAAACATTATTATTATGATATGTATACATTGGTCATGTCAAACTGCTGTTTTCTGTGGGAAAACAGTAAGGTTTTATTTAAAATGTTCTCAGAGGTCTGGGGACTTAGCTTAGTGGTTCTGCCACCTGCCTCACCAGGGCAAGCCAAGTTTGACTCCCAGTACCAAAAAATTAAATTATAAAGATTAAAAAAAATAAGCTGCGGATTTAGCTCAGTGGTTTCTCCGCCTGCTGAGCAAGAGCAAGGACCAAAGTTTGATCCCTGGTACCAAAAAAAAAAAAAAGATTAAAAAAATGCTCTTGGCACAAAGCAAAATTAAGGGACAAAGTTTTCATGTAACTGATACTAATTGTTATTTCATGCTGTACTAAATATCATTCATGACTTCTGGGTATACAGGTCTTCTAAGATATTGTTTATGGTAATGATCTTTTTTGACTCAGGTATCTGCCTTTCTCTTGCACTCGAGCTACTGGTGATAAGAGGTACATGTCAAGCCAGCATGAGATAACCACTCAAATAATAGTTTTCTTAAAATCTCGTGTGATGTATATTATATGTGTCACCACACAGGGATATTCAGTCACCAAACAGTTGAAACAATGTCACACACTAAAATTAGAGGCTAGACATTATGTATTCCTAAGGTACATTTATAGGCCAATATGTATGTTCTCTTTAGATAGCATCCTACTAAAGGATAACAAATAAGGGTTTTCTTTATGTCATTTAATGTCTTGTGATCAGATGGCGGTGTTTGAATAAAAGATTATTCCATACTAAGATGGATATGTAAGTGTTACAAAGAAAATATCATCATGATTGTCATGCTAAAATACTATGTGTAGCTCTTGATCTTAAGTTTCTGTATAATATATAACTGTTGTCTGTTGACATTCTGCAGGGATTGAACTACTAAAACAACCATGGTTGGTAAGAAACAATGGCCCTCTAACTGCTTTATATTTCAAAAGTGCTTCATGTTTCAACTATTACAATAGTTAAGCTCACTGCTCCTACTGAAATGCTTATGTCACTGATCTTTTCTGGGTGTTCAACAACTAAAGTTTGGAGACCAAAACTAGAAAGGTAACTGGGCTATGAGAACAGACATTATTTTGACCCTGGCCCTTCAAGGTCAACAAACATCCAGGACACAAAGAATCCTTTCCTACAGGATCCTACATCTTTGGTAATTCGCTCAATCTCCTGAGCAGGGAGATTGCTGGGCACCAGAGGACAAATGTACTGTGTGCCAAAAGCGGGTCACAAAGAGGGAAAAATCTCCCATGCTTTCACTGAAAGTAACATGGCCAAGCAAGGCCGTGACCCATCCTGACAGCTGACACTGACAGAGGAATGGAGAAGCTGTATGCATGGTTCCAAAGTAATGCCTGAAGAGAGTTAACTGACCTTGATAGATAGCAAGAGGCTCATACTGATTGACACAGGTCTCACTTTAACTTGATCTTAAATACCCAGCAGAAAAGAATAACCAAAAGAGGTATAAAATAATGCCATAGTAATAAATCTAGATTTAAACAGGGGCTCCAGTTCCTGACACCTTCTGGCAATTTCTAGCTGCACCAGTTGCTGACCACAGTGATGGATCATTAGGAAAAATCTATGGTAAAATTTATAAGTGCTCAGGTAGAGATTTAAATTTCTTAAGCAAGATTTGTTTGATTGTCTTCTTACAGCTGAAACTAGAGAGATTTATGACAAAGTATAAGCCTTATACATAACCTTTATCAATGAAAGAATCTAAGAGCCAGCAGGTTTCAATCACCATTTCAATTTCTCCATGTGATTTCTCCCCAACCTGCCCTTTCATTCTAGTGTGCTCATGCTTAGATTATGCATGCTCTAATTTCTTAAAAATGTTGTTTATTCTTGCCTGGAGGCTGCCAAACTCCAAGCAGTCATACAAATGGTACCAATGACAAATGTGCTAGAATTCTTTTACCCAGATCCACCAGATCGACCTTGTAAACAGCTCATAACTGCTAACCTATACAATATGACTTCTATATTGGATTTTGAAGTCCACTGGAACTTCTTGTCCTTTTTGTGGGAGGCTATTACTAGTATCTCCCAGTGGAAACCCTTGTTGGCTATATTCATAGCAATCCTGCTGACCTTATAATTTGCCCCATGTATTCTTAACTGTTTCTTTGGCTTTGTCTCCCCCAGACTCAAAGCTGTACAGCTACCAAGATGACAATGCCTGGTGCCTATCAAGGGCTTTTAGAGAGACCCTCTGTAGAGTAACTCTGACTGCTGATCACAACTATGACCCTCTTTAGCCAGAAGTAGTCAGAATGATCTTCACCCTTTGCCCTCTGACAGCAATTAGGGGTGCTTCTTCAGAGTGGGGAATATTGCAGATAGGTAAGTTAATTAGATATCTTGTAGGCAGATAGACAGGGCCAGCCTACAAGGACTCAACATGGAGGACAGTGAAGACACATTCACTGAAGACCAGCACTGTAGAAGGAGAGAAGCTACCACACCCATGTAGGATGAATAGAGGTGATTGATATTCTAAACAGGTATCAATCACCTGGGTGGGGGGTCAAGGTCTTAACCTAGCCTTTCTGGGAAATGTCCCTGACCCCCACCCTTACTGAAAATCCTTGTAAGTATGCTATGTGACTTGCTGCCCCATTTGACCCCATTTAATCAATGTTACCTGGGTGACTCTACTTGTAATCTTATTGGTTGGTCATGGTTTTGTCCCACTTCATGTCCACCTTGTAAATTTCCATTGGGTCTTATATTTTTGTCCCACTTTTTATCCACCTCACCACATGACTTTGCTGTACAAAACATCTTTGAAAAGTGGGGTGGGTGAGCAACTCACTTTCTGGTCTCCCTTCTGTCTCTCTTAGACAGGAGCTTTCTTTCTCTTAATAAATTTTTCCTACTCTTAAATAAAAAGAAAAACAAAGAAAAAAAAGAAATCTGAGTTTGATTCTGAAGTATTTATTGTCTTTCAGACTCTATTTCTCCTGTCTTTGGGTTATCATGCATTTATTTCTTTATTGAAAGCCAGACAGATAGTAGGAACTGAGATAAATGGTCCTTCTATTTGAGGATTTATGTCAACTTAATAGGAGTTGAGCTCTGTTTAATATTGCAGTAGCTATTTGTGCTGAAGGCAGAAAGTTTTGTTAGGGTTCTATTTTTCTATACACTTATGACTGATTATCTTAACTTCTCCACACAGAGAGGCTACATCTTGTAACTCTTTGCTATGGTATATGCACAGTTAAGTGGACTAGTATGATTTAATAAGGTGTAGGGGATGGGAAGAATCCCACAATTGTTTCTATGCAAGTGTTTATATAATGATATAATTTATTCACCCTGCCTCCTGCTTTCTTTCTGTCTACTGTATTTCCAATATATTTCCATGAATCTCAATCCTCTTGACAGTTCATCCCCCTTAGGTGAAATAGGAAAAGAAGAAGGGCAAGAGTTAAAGAGATGTCTTTCCCTAGATGAAACAAAACTCTGGGAAAGTCCTTTCCCTAAAGAGTAGGTCTTTGTTAGGGGGAGACTTGAAATAGTTCACAAAATTACCCTGTCCACCTGTCAGAGCCCTGGGGAACTAATTCTGGGGTCTTCTGCATGAGAACTGTGGTGCATCCCTATGAGTTAAAGCCTGCATATATGTGTCTCCTCCCCCCACCACATCCATGAATTAAACCCCCAGGAATTTCTTCTTAGCCTCATCCTTTCTCATCAACTGTAAACTTTGCCATTTACCTCTGTCTACCAGTTAACAGATCCAGCACTCTCTGTTCTGGATAAGCAGATCTTGGTTGTGACTCTGGATGCACCTGTCTCTCCGAATTTCAGTGTGGCACTTTGCCATGTGACCTCAATTTTCTAATGTGTCTAAGAAGACATTGATTTCAAGTATCCATAGCAGTTTCTTCTTATAAGATAAAGCGCCATGATTTTCCATGTTCTTTATATGTATGAGCTGTAACTGGACCTTACTTTTAATTTAATTTCCCTCTGCAATGCTGGCTGATTTTATAATGACAGAAGAATTAAATGCAAGGGATTTCTTGCCAGCCTCTGGAGAACACACTAGAGCCATGGCTAAGATTTACTCAAGAATAGAATTTCAGTTGAAATACAAGATAGTAAAAGAATCACACGCAATACTTTTGATGGAATACAGATGTGAACTGTGCTATGAAAATTAGGAACCCTCCTGAAAAAGAACTGAGTTTGATGCAGAGACCTATCTAATATAGAACCTTGATGTAGCAATCCACATACTTATAAAATTTAAACCAGAAGTGATGCTTAAAATTTAATTTTACTAAACTTTTTCTACTAATTTTATCAATGCTATTAAAACCAAACCATTGTTTTTAACTAAAATAAATACTCTAGCCATGAAAAAATTGTTAATGTATAGGAAGGTTACTATATCTGACATATTTGACAAAGAAAACAAGAGAGAAGTTATTCTATTCTTCAACTCTTATTTCCCCAATCAGCAAATAAAAATGTGCATAGATATACATGAACCACTAATCAGAAATGATCTGTTCCTATTGAAAAGGAAAGAAATATTTAACATAATTCTTTCCTTTTTTGGTAGGTCAAGGTAACCTTGTCCTAAAATTTTTATCAGCCATAACTCTACTGCGTCTCCACTAACTTCATCTATATCTTAAATGAAAACTGAAAATCAGAAACACAGCCCTTGCTTGCCGGGTTGGTTTCAGTGATGATTGTGAGAGACTTTGCTAAGGACTGATTGTCCACAATTCTCTAACGACAGAAGTCTCTACTTTTGGCAAATAAATTCCCTAGATTCATTTTTATATTCATTTCAAGCATTTAAAAAAGAATGTGTTCCATATTATAGGGCTATTTAAAAAATGTTCTTTCAATGTACAACACTGGCTTTATTATAATGTCAACGTTTATTATATAGCGATACTTGTTGTATATCATTATTAATTATAATTATAGTTTTAAAATTTAGCAAAAAGTTCATAATATCTAGTTAAATTTGAATTCTCTATGAACAACATATGTTTAGATAGATCTCAAACATTTCCTGGAACATAGTTATGTAAAAAATTATTTAGTGATTGAATGAAATTCAAATTTAACCGAGTTTCCCATATTTTACCTGGCAGTCCTATTTGTATATTATTACTTATTTCCATGTTCCAGAAGACAGAATTGAGGTGAAAATTGTCACACAGCTATTAAAAGAAAAGTCATGTGCATTAGGGGGTTAACATTGGTTCTATTTGTCAGACAGTTGAAACTACAGTCATGGAGAGCTTACACAATGCTACTCCTCTGGTTGTTTCAACTTTATGAAGATAAAATGGCTGGAACTCCACAGCCTCCTGTCTGAGTTTGTTTGCAGATAACAGTTACCTACCACCCATATTTATGCTCTCTGCCTTGCTTTGTGTCCAAGGATTCTCCAGCACCTCAGAGTTTGCCAGCCTGCACTCAGGACCAATCTAGAAGTATTGGGGAGGTGATGCCCCCAGGATTCTCAGCTAGTGAAAAAGAGAAAAGGGGAGACAGATGCCTGGCCTCCCCATCCTTCTAGAAGGTCACCAGCAGAGCATAGCCCAATGGTTCATGATGACAGCCTGAGCATTAGTGTTCTCCGTTCTCCCCTATTTTACTCTCCCCTACTTCCTCACCTGTGCATTTGCCAATGCCCTTGTTCAAATCCTTGTCCCAAGGAATGCATTTACTGAAACTCAAACTATGCCCTTGTTCTGGTGAATAAGATAGTGAGAAAGAACCAAGAAGGTTATATGCCAATTCTACTTCAGAGAGAACTTGAGGAACTGAAGAATTTTCACTGCTCTCTTTATTTAAAAAAATGTGGCTTCTAGCAAACCAGCTTCAGATTGACCAGAGACAGCAATAGCACTGACCTTCATGAAATAGAATATTAGGAGTTCAAGTTCACAGTAATGGTAGTTGATAGAAAATAAGGGTCATTCCGTGCAGTCTTCTTTGCCCTCACTCTTTGTGCTTTTATTATCACTTTCTTCCCCAGGCCACAAAGACTTACTGCCCTATCTCCTGTCCTGTTTCCTTTATTATAACAGATTCAGTCTTTAGTCTCAATGAAATATTGATGTGCTCTCTGAGAAGGGCAGTGCAAACTTTCGTACTTTCATTGAATTATGTGGCTGTTTTCTGCAGGTCACCACCGCGCTGCAGCTCTCATAGAATGACCTCTTCTGCACTTCCTCAGGAAAGCAGTTAATGTGCCTTCCAATTTCATGGGGCTGTTAGTTTTATTGACATTTATCCTGGAAGCCATAGAAAGTTACATGATCTCACTAATGACCAACTCACCCCGTGAGATCATTCAGGACATAAATATTCATTAGAAGTACAGCTTGTGTCTTTCTGAAAGTTGACTAGATAAGGTCAGTATGAAATCATGTTGGAAATATGTTCATCTGAACTAAATAATGAATCTATTTATCATAATGACTAACATGGAGAGAGCAAAGTAAAGTGACAGAAATGTTTTATTTCTATCAAACTTTTATTTGCTTATAATTTTTTCTACCAATCAACCTCATAAGTCATTTGTACAATAATTACCAAACATGTATAATTTTATACATAAGAAACTCTACATTTTCATAATTTACAATCCATTAAGCTTTTGGATCAAGCCATTATTTATCAGATGGAAATCCCCATTTTCTTACAAGTGACTAAAGGAGAGTTGTTACCTTTATTTGAAATTTTCCAGTTCCTAAGATGCTAAGGAGTTTATAGTGTTATTAATATTTCACCAGGAGAAAAATGATACTAAGATGCCTTGTTCAGAATATTTCCATAGCATTACAATATCTAATTAATAAACCAGTATTGAAAACTGGGTATTTTTAATAAAATAAATGTAGGCCTTTTTATATTTCTGCTATAACATTTTTCAACAATTTTAAAGTCTAAAGTCTTTAAATTTCTTAGATATCTCTAAGTACATGTTTAACAGTGTTCTTTCTCAAAATATGCATCTGAAATTAATACTAATCATGCCACTGCAAAATGCTTCCATATTTTTTGCTATAAGGTGTTTATCTAGTCATAACCAGTTTTGAGAATCTGAAATAATTGTTAAAGCTATTTGAGGCAGACTTTGCTTCAAGAAAAAAGTAAGCAGTTAGGACAAGGAAAGATGCCAGCTAATTTTAAAGAGGGCTATGATATCCATGCTTACAGCTATCATCTGCAGAACCAAATGGAAATTGTGGAAATAGGAAGACTTCCTAAATGAGAGATATTTATTATATAAATTGTGGCCCCAGAGTTTTCCTCTATTTTCATTTTATAGTATCTGCATTTAATTATCCCTCCAGGGAACTCTAGGGTAAATTCTCATCCCCATTTTTTGCAGACTATGTGAATAATTCTCTAGAAGAGAATCAATAGAGCTAATTTCAGCCTCCTTTACCTCCAACTACATCTACTAACTATTGTTCAATCCCCATAATATCTACTGGAAAGTGAAAACCTTGATATTAATGATAGAAAACTCAATTGTTTTTTCTGCAGTCTACAGTATATAAGGTGCTTGCAACATATATTAAAATCTATATTAGTTACTCTCTCAATCACATAGTATTCATGACACTGTAAGGGCTGTTTGATTTTCTTCCCCCATTCCACTCAGTGAATCAGGGAGATATTCTTAGTCTGGGTAGACACCACCATTACATTGTTACAGCAGGGAATATTGCCCTTTCTTCCAAGTCATTAGCAGTCTGACCTCCACTCACTGTTACTTGTACCACAGAGCCATAATTAGACTGGCTCCAATTAGCCACCTGACAGCTAAATTACACATTATCCCTAGCAGAAGACATAAGACTATGTAAGTTATTGTTTTGGGTGATGAGAAGGATTTCAATAGAACAATATGTGGATTTCCTAGGAAGACCCACTTCAAGAAATTCTGAAAAGATTTATTTTTTAACCCCATGATAAGGAAGAATTTACAGTCCATGAAAGAAAAAAAAAATCCTTGACAGTTTCTACAAAGCAAAGTAATGAATTCTCCCCTTCCTATCTCTGAAGGTGAAGAACAGAATTTTGCATCCAGTGGTGTGTTGGAACTCGTTTGTACCAGCAACAGGAAGCCAATTACATGAATCATTGGTGACCACATCATGCTGGTAGGTATAAATCAATCAGCACAATGGGAGCATCTACACCAAGCATGTCTGAGCTTCACTGAATGAAGAGAAATTGGCCACTCCTCAAATAAAACAGTTAACATATAAATAAGAAAACTTCATTTTTATATTTCAACTTATTATATTATTGAATGAAATAATATAACAAGACCAAGACTAATAATTAAAAAAGAAAACTTACATGTCTACTTAATAACTATAGACACCTGGTATCACAGGCACACATGAGTGTGGGTATACACAAGTAAGCTGAAATACCATTGTGGATAATCCTTATTTTTGTTTTTCCAATAACAGGAATTTAACCCACAGCTTCCACACTGAGCTATTAGCCAGCCCCTCATTTTAAAAAAACTTTTGAAACAATCTCACTACATTGCTAAATTGCTCAGGCTGGGCTCAAACTTCCAGTCTTCCTGCCTCACTTTCCCAGAGTGCTAAGAATACAGGCATGAAGCACTGGCCCCAACTTAATACTGGATTTTACTTACCAAACTGGACAAGCAATAAATAAACTCTGACACATACAGGTTCCCACCAAGGCACAGGGAGCAGAGCTAGCACTGTATGGTATACACACACACACACACACACACACACACACTCTCTCTCTCTCTCACACACACACACACACACACACACAGGGTTGCATCATTACCTAAGCAGCACCTTGCTCCAGCACCACAGAATTGAGTCACGTGGAATATCACTAAAATCTCCTAATAAAGTCAAAATTTAGATCTTGTGAAGTCACAAGACTCACTGTTCAGGGCCATGAGTAGGACACCCCTGGTTTACATCAGGAAAATTATAAAATACTACTGATCAGGACCTTATCTTCAGAAAAAATCCTTTCATTAAAGGATTTTTTTGATGAGTTCACTTCAGAGGCAATGTGGGCAGGATGCCCTGGCCCAGTTGTGAAGCACAGCACTCTGAGCTGACACCTTAAGCAGGTTTCACATGGGCTGGTTACTGATGATGCCACACTCATTGAGTGTAAGTTCTAATCATGCCATATTTCAGTTTTTCCAAAATTTTATTTCATTTTCAGAACTTATCTCTTCCACTATCAGTATAAATGCCAAAATTAGCCACTTGAAATGTACAGTGTCAAAGGTTAGATTTTTTTCTGAATTTATAGATAATTCATTTTTTTGACAATGTGTAGGTCAAAGTAAAATGTATTCTCACACTCATGCACACACAGATTTTTGTGATTTTGTTTAAGAGATGTTTTGCTTTTTATCTAAAATGGTTATAAAGGCCAATAATGAGTGGCAGAACTTGGGTAACTACTGCATTTGAGAAGGTTGGAGGAAATATCCCTAAATCACAAATAGACTGGCTGTCTAGAGAATGTCATTAGGTAACTTCTGTGATAACCATAATCTATCTAGTTCACTTTAGCTATGAGCTATATAAATAAGGATGACTTATTCAAAGTAAAACTCATGGTACATGATCTAAGTTATAATTGTGAGGAAAGGGGAAAGAAGTATTTCTTGAGGAAAATTTTTAGAGCACTTTTTAAGTTCATAGGAAAATTGAAGGAAAATACTGTATTCCCTCCACACACAGAGCATTCCTCACCATCAATATCCACCTTGGAATAGTACACTCAATAGTACACTCAATAGTTACACTCAATGAAACATTACTACCCAAAGTTCCTAGCATGTGTTAAGATCCCTCTTGGTGTTATACATCCTATAGGTTCTGACAAAGGTATAATGGCATGCTTCCATCATTGTATAATCATACTGAAAAGTTTCATCGCCTTTAAAGTCCTCTGTGATCTGTCTTTTCATCCTCTTTTCCTAGAAATCACTGGTAACCACTTTTTGCTGTTCCCATAGTTTAGCCTTTTCCAAAATGTCTTATGGTTGGCAGTATACAGTATGGGGTATTTCAGATTGGAATCTTTCATTTTGTAATAGGCATTCAAGTTTTTCTTTTTCTTCTTGTGGTTTTATATCTCATTTCTTTTTAGTGCCAATTAATATTCTATTGTGTAAATAAATGCACCATAGTTTTCCTATCTAGTCACCTAAAGTACATCTCAGTTGTTTCCAAGTTTTGGCAATTAAATGTAAATATTCAGTGCTGATTTTATGTTGGCATACATTTTCAATTCATTGAGAAAAATATCTTATATCAGGATAACACAGAAAACCGGAAATGTGTGGCAGCTGTACCCAAAAGGGTACATTAATGCCCTGTGAATGTATGAGACTCTACATGAACATCATCGATCTAGATCATACAAGTTCATCCTGAATAGTGTGATCTACCTTCTTATATTCAGCACAATTGCTCCAGAGAACCCTGATCTTGAAAAATTGGATTGCTCTTATTTAGTCTCTGTTAGTTTATAGGACATATCAAGTTCACATTGTAAGAAAGCTTTGGAACTTGACATTCCTTCTGTAGGAAATACTAATCTTTTGACTCTTTTCCACACTTTCAGCATCTGACTCTAGCTCTTAGCTGAAATGCACATTTCTATAGAAGCTATTCCTGACAACCTTCTAGGAAGCAGCATGCCCCCACACATTCTACTATTGTTTATAAAAGTTCCCTGCTTTCTTCTTCAGTAAAACATACTCAGAAAAAATGAATAAAATACACATGGTCCCTAATTTACAGCAATTCTACTTATGACATTTTTACTTTCCAGGCATAAGAAAGTGATAAACATGTAGTAGAAACCACACTTAAATTTTTGATTTTTGATCATTTCTCACACTTGCTGTCTTAGTTACTTTCTGGTCACTGAAGTACAATGCCAGACACCTACAACTTAAAGGAGAAGTTTATTTTGTCTCACAGTTTGTAAAGGTTTCAGTCCGTAGTCAGCTGCCTCCAAGGCAGGACAGCCTGGCAGAGGAGCATGGCAGAGGAGAATTGCTCATGGAATAACAGGAAGGAAGCAGAGACAGAGGTCAAGGGAAGAGGAAGGAGACAGATCATCCCAGCCCATGCCCCTAGAGACCCACCTCCAACAACCAGCCTTCACCTCCCAGCATCACATACAGCTATAAACTCATCAGTGGTCTAATTCCCAGTAAGTATCACACCGTTATGATCCATCACCTCCCAAAAGCCCCTATGAGGGCATGAGGCCTTGGGAGACACTTCAGATATAAAGCATAACACTAGCAACACAGGGTAAAACATTACTTTATGATTATCAGGTATGAAAGGACAAACAGTGCAGAATCTCACTTCTATGTGGAATCTGAACAAGTTGCACTCATAGAGAGTAGAATGGCAGTTACCAGTAGTTGGAGGAGGTAAAAAGAGACTTGTTGATCAAAGGGTGGAAAATTTTACCTCTATGAGGGGAACAAGCTTTACTGATCTATTTTCCAAAATGAAGACTATATCTAATAATAATGTATTGTATATTTTTTTATTGCTTCCAAATTACATGTTAAGTATTTTCACCATAGAAATTAGTAAGTATGTGAAATAAGGGACATGTTAATTAATTTGATTATTGAACAATATAATCATATAGCAAAACTTCACAACATATCCCATAGATATATACTATGGATCTTTTGCAAAAGGGGAGGGGACCAAGAGTTAGAGGGAGGAGAGAGGGAGAAGCGATAAAGAGAATAAAAAATGAATTAAGAAGTATTATTTGCATGTTCCAACTCCCCATGAGGAATGTGATCATTATGTAGTACAAACATGTACAGTATTAATAAAAATAAAAATTAAAAAATACATTTAAAAAATTTTTGATTCAAAGTGGATTAAAGATCTAAATATTAAGAAAGAAACACTAAACTTGCTGGAAAATAAGTTAGGTAGAAAGACATTAGCATAGGAGAAGACTTTATGAACAAAACCTCAGTAGCATGGGAACTAGCACAAAGAATCAACAACTGGGATCTCATCTTAGTAAAAAGGTTCTGCACTGCAAGAGAAACCACCAACAGAGCTAAGAGACAACCTACAATGTGGGAAAAAAATTTTAGTAGCTGTACCTCAAACAAGGGTCTACTATTTAGAATATATAAAGAATTGAAAAAAATCAGATCCCCTAAATTCAAAGACCCAATTCAAAAATGGGCATCTGAAATGAACAGACACTTCTCAGACAAAGAAGTAAAAGAAGCAAATAAATATATGAAAAAAAGTTCAACATCAGTGGTCATTCCAGAGATGCAGATGAAAACAACACTGAGATTCCACCTCACTCCAGAAAGAATGGCTGCTATCAAGAAATCAACCAATAAAAAATGCTGGCGGGGTTGTAGGGAGAAAGGAACCCTCTCCATTGTTGGTGGGAGTGCAGACTGGTGCAACCACTGTGGAAATCAGTATGGAGATAACTCAAAGAACTAGACTGGAAATCACATTTGACCCCGCTATTCCCCTGCTGGGTATCTTCCCCAAAGAATTAAAAGAATCATACCACACTGATATATGTGCACCCATGCTTATAACAGCACAGTTTGTAATAGCTAAAGCTTGGAAACAGCCCAAGTGCCCATCAACTGGAAGCTGGATAAAGAAGATGTGAGTTTTTTTATAAAATGGAGTACTACTCAGCCATAAAGGATGAGAAACTAGAGACATTTATAGCTAAATGGATGCACACTGAGGCCATCCTCTTAAGTGAAAGAAATAAGACACACATGTGTAAATACCAAATAGTATCTCTAGTGTGAGAAACTGAAAGTGTAAATGATTTTAAATGATTAAAATGAATAATTGATACTTTGAAATAGGAAAAGGTCCAAAGGTGTAGGGGGTGGTGGGAGGGGAAGGGGAAAGGGAAGAAAGGTAAGGAAAAATTATGAGAAAAGAAAAAAGATGGAAAAGAAATCTATGTAAATAGGGAAGGGTGGAGGGGGTGAAGGGCACACAGGTAATGGGAAAAAATAAGAACCAAGATACATCATGTACAGGTACAAGCACCCAATGATAAATGTAAATGTATTGTATACCTAAAATGTACTAATAAAAGAATTTTTAAAAGATAAATTTTAAAAAAATAATTTTTTTTTTAAATCATGGAGTTTAGTCCAGAGACAGGGTGGTAGAAGTGACTAAACAAAGAAATCTAAGTAAAATATGGTAATTAAACCTTATGTTTTAAATTGAACAAACCTTTATTCTCTATCTACTCTCTAACTGTCAACCGTCCTTAATTTAAAAATTGATTATACTGTGGTAGTTTCTCAGAACAAATGAAAAATAGATGTCTTTACATAAACTGATCTGGAAATGTTTTATTGACTTGACAACATAGTCCAGGATACAGAAAGAAAATCATTTTAATGAAAAACTTGCAAAAATAAGATCTCAAAAGTAGAAAAATGCTTTGACATCGTGGAATTTTTAACTACAAGATAGTTATAATTCAATTCTGTCAATGTAAACTGACAGTAGATTGTTAGCATTAAAATATATCAATCCCCTTGTAAATAAAGAGAACACAGTTATTAACATTAATTTTGAACATGTCCCCCAACTTGACCCTTCAATAAAGCATCTCCGTGGCAGGCAGGTAAATTAACGTTTCAACAATGGGGCCAGGGATTTAGCTCAGTGTTCCTGCTACCCGCCTCGCAAGTGCAAGGTCCCAAGTTTGATCCCCAGTACCCCCCCAAAAAAATTAATGTTTCAACTATTTTTTTCTACCCTACAATTTCCTCTTGACTCTAATGAAGCAGAGAAATAGTTGAGAGACTGCAACGCTATTAGGGAAAGGATATGGCAGACACGTTACACTCCTGGAAGGTCACCACTACAGTCCTTGCTGTATAAATTGCCTCCTATGGCCAAGGGGGTCACCTGGCCAACTTGACCAACATGGTCAACTTGGGGTCACCATCCAGTCTGGTAGGAGGAAGTGACAACAAGGACTTCCAGGTAGTGGTCCTATACATGGTTGTTCTGGAGATCGCATTTTGGTAGGGGCTCTCTGGCTTATGTTGCATAAGTATCTTCTATGCTAACTATACAAACTGACAGGGGAAACAACAGCACCAAAAATATTTCCTTTCCTATTGATGTTTTCAGTGCTTCAGCTTCCCAGCCCATGGTTCTGTCAAAGTCCAGAACCTGGGGATAAGATATTTCAAAAATGAGAAGTTTGAATTTCAGTGTTCAAATTTTAGAAGCAACAGATGAATTATCGAACAAATCAGAACAGGAAAAATGACCTCAGCAACCTCTATTATCATTCTCTTCTTCTCTGGCTAGAAAAAGAGTGAATCTTAGATCTCAAATAGTGAGAATGGCACTTAGTGTACTAGGGTTATGACAAAAAGAAAAGTCGCAGTCCCTTCCTTTTGGTAGACTTGAGGCTATTTGTAAAAGCCGGGCATAGGATCACAGCTCTTGTTTTTCTACCTTGCTTGTATGATACTGTGTTTTAATTTTTGACAGTACATTTGCCCTACCAGACAACAAATAAGAGTGGAGATCTGAACCTTTCATTTATGTCTTCCTAGTGTTTGTCACAGTGGATCATGAAAAGTAGAAACTCATTGTGTATAGTATTTGGTGAATGAATACATACAAATGAATGGCTTTGGTCAAAATGATTACAGATTGGGAGACTTCAAATTATAAAATCTTACAAGGGAGACTTCAAATTATAAAATCTTACAATTACAGTTGTGAAGGATAAGAAAGCAAAAACTATTGAGTGTTGTTGTTATACCATACTAGGAATTTGTGAAAAGCAGTCTTAGTTATGTTCATTTGTGTGTAGAATGTTGTAGGTAGCATAACAGTAATGTATGTCTATATGTATTTATAATTTTAGTATACCTTTATATCTCTACATATATTTATCTATATGGCATATATATGGCATATATATATAAAATCTATATATATCCTTGACTTATGAATTCAACTGGTTTCCAAGGGGGCTGGTTGTAACTCAAGTTGGTTGTAAGTCAGTACAGCTGAGATCTGGATATTTACCTGGGTGCACACTATAGATAACAAGAGGCGAATGAATCTTTCATTAACCAATTAACCCAAGTTGTTCATATGTCAGGCCAGTTGTAACTTGAGGGTCCACTCTATATAGATAGATATAGATGATATAGATATAGATAAAGATACAGGTATAGTTACAGATATATAGATATAGATGAATGTCTACATATAGGCATGAAAGTCATTTCAAATAGAAAGGATTTTATGTATCACATTTTTTCACAAAAAATTACATCACAGACTGTCAACAACATGCCTGTCATAAAATTTTTGTGAGCAATTATAGTATGCGTTCAAATATTAATTGTGGAACAATGTATTAAATCATGGATAGTTTTACTTCTGTAATAAGGGGTTGATTATTCATGAAAAGATTTAAGCCACCTGTCAATACAAATGTTTGTCATTAAAAATTAGCTAAAATTGTAGGAGTTCATTACACTATAAAAATAATTCACACATGCAATGCAAAAATTAATCCCTCATAACTTTAATTACCTGTCTTCTAGTTTTCCCACGGTGTGACACAACTCTCGTGAAGTAAGATGTTCCAATTTCTAGCTGTCTTAGGCAAAATAATTACAGTAATATTAATTTCTAAGTATTATTTTTGAGATGTGTTAATGGTAAATTTTGCAACTTTCTTTAATCATTTTAAATTTGTTATTTATTTGTTAGTACATATGTTTGCATTCCTTGTTCGGAGTTGGTATGCATAAAGGACACATGCTAGTTTCTTTTGTTCGTCCCTTTCCCTTTCCTCTCTCCACTCTTCATCCCTTTCCTTTTTTCATGCGTGTCTGCTGGACATAATGTTGACATTCCTTGTATGGAGTTGGTACATGTGAATATCACATTTGGATGCCCTTTATCATCCCTTTTCCCTCCCCTCCCTTTAAAATGTTGGGTAAAAGTCATAAAGAGATGGACATGAGCAAAATATATTATATACATTGAAATTCCTCCCCAAAACGTGACACTAAACAGCGAAGGCTGAGACAAGGGAGTGATGTGCGGGTGAGCATGACCAAAATACTGTATACGCATGCGCCAATCTGCCAAAATGAAACCCAAGGATCTATACAAACAATACAAAAAAGTGAAGAAATAAAATTAATCAAGCAAAAAGTTAAAAAGTACTTTTGCTTTATACAAAGTTTTCCATTATACATGTATATATTGTAAAAGAATTGTCAAAGGATTTTTACAAGGGAAGAGGGCTAAGATCAAGATCCCATATTAAAACAAAAGGAGTATAAGTGAGGTCAAGTCTTGGACTCTAGGAAAATGATGAAAGAGGTGAAAGCTACCTTTGGAACCCTCCACTTCCTGCTTATGGTCCATTGCCTGGCTTCTAAAGCCTTTTCCTTCCACTCTGGGAATGCAGGATGTTCTCCAGCTCCCCAGTTCAGTTGCATGAACCAATGTCATGTAACCCTCCACCCTAGCCCACTCTAAATCTAATTCTTAATTGAAAGATTAGACAGCTACTCTTGATTACCTCTCTAATGTATCAAAAAGATACTAATGTGAGTGACTAATAAAATTTCTTGTCGGCATACTACTATTCCATAAAGGAAGCCATTATATTATATAAAAGACATCTAATTTGTAAAAAGGATTCATTTTAATAACTGTTTTCATCTTGAATGGGAAAATGTGTCCCATAAACCTTTATTTTGCAATCAGGTATCATTTAAATAGAAACATATACAGATAAAGACATAGAAGCAGACAGATATAGGTGTAGATGCAGACAGGTACAGGTACAGAGATGAATATAGGTCATCCATTACCAAATACTACTTTATAGAAGGACTTCTCCCTACACTTTCCCAGAGTAAAACTCTCTTGTCAAATAAACTCACTTACAGCTACTTATATTAGAAAATACCACCAGAAAAGCTCATTTTAAGAATAGTGTGAGAAAGAAAAGAATATTTGATTGAAAGAATTTGAAGCATCAAGATAAAATACAGTCACTCATTTAGATTGGTAGGTAAAGGTGAGAGCAGCATTTGCAGGTATCTTGCTGTTTAAATCACATGTCATACTATATACATGGGTTTTGAAGCATTACGTAAACTCTTAATCACTGCCGGAATTCTAAATTCTATCATTTTTAGCTGTCCACTCACTATGGGCAAATCTAGCCCCTAAATTCTGGGATCAAAAAGGATAAGATACTGGGAAATACAAAAATAATGTAAGGGAAAAAAAGAGAAAAAAAATGCATGCTTTAAAATAGTAAGTTACCCACTAATAGCTTTAGACAAGAGATTGTATTTGCTCCATATGTGGCTGTATTTGAGTTTTTATTTTGAACATGTCTGTGAGAATGCAAACAGACTGACATTCATGGTTACTGAGTTTCATTTCTGTAGATATGTCTTCAGTGGTACCAAACAAAGACAGATCATGTACTTTTATTACTTTATTTAAAATGTCATTCAACCTTTAAAGAATCTCAGCACTACCCAAAATCACATGTTGATATAATGGTAAGAGTTGCTTTAAACCATTTTGAGTTCCCAGTGGTATTTTTTAAATATGTACCTAGATAGTGATGCTGAAATCCTATTAGTTTAATTCAGCCTGCTGACTTTCCTCCAGGGAATTTTGTAAGAGCCAAAATTAAATGAATTTGTGGTTCCACTTATTCCAGAGAAGAGTTTACCAGGTAGTCAGGCATTTCATTTACTGCAATTTGAAATAGTTTTAGGAAAGACAGCAAAATATATTCTTTAACCTGAATCTCTGGGGAAAAATATGCTATTTTATTTAGTTTTACCATGCAGGGTTATACCTTTGAAACAATGAACTGGTCAGATAAATATTAAAATTATGTTTCTACACTAGACTAGTACATTTTTGCAGATCATATTTTTATATTATCTTCTTTCTCAGAATACAGAGTTTTAAATTTATTAATACTTAATATATAATTATAAGCTTAGTGGTATACATAATTTGTTGATCTTTTACTTAGAACTGAACACCAAGCAACTCTTTAAAAATAATAGTGATGAGCCCTAAACTCAAACAGAATGCATATGTTATTTGGGAGGGATACTCTGAAGTGTTTTTTACCAAATGGTAAAAAATAATATATACATAGATTATAATCCTGAAAGTCCATTATACATGGATAAATGAATTCAATTCAAGACATAATTCAATACAATACAATGCCCTTTGGTTGCAATATAGAACAAATAGAAAAAAAATCTACTCTTATGGATCTTATATCCCAGCAAGGAAGACATCTAATAAACAACAGATACAATAAATAAAACTATGTAGTGTGCTATTATACTGGAAAGCTGTACATGTTACAGAACAAAAGAAAATGTAGCATAAAATAAAAATCAGTTTTGAATGGCAAGAGTGAGGGCTGTTTTAGTGTTTCAACAATGAAAAGGATGAGTAGTTGGAGGAGTCCACTAAGCAGGAAGCTGAGGGAAGAGCATTCACAACAAAGGTAATACAAAGGTAAAGAAATGTCCCAAGGAGATAGTGTATTTGATGTGTTCAAGGAAGAGCGAGGGGTTAGGGGATAGGGATACATGTTGCTTTCCTGGTTAGGTAACAGGAGAAAATTGTAGAAAATCAGATCAAAGAGGTCATAGGACAGGAAGTTAGATCATGCAGGGCCTGATACATGATGAGTATAAGAACCTTAGTGTTTTCTCAGTGGATGAAGAGACATTGCAGGCTCCTGAAGAGAGAAACAGTCTACTCAGACGTAGGTTTTAAGTGGATCATCCTGCTACTGCACAGAGGCCAGAGAGTAGGTAGATGAAGAGTAATAATATAGTATGTTCAGTTAGGAAATTATCACAACTGATGGCTCCAATCAGAGTATGACAGTGGTTTTGGTCTGAATGGTGATGGTGGAAACATGCTTATAGGAGGTTAAACTCTGGATATAGCTTGAGCATAGAGCAAACAAACTTCTTGAGTGATTTAGTGAGAAGTGTATGAAATAAAAAAGAGAAGCCAAGGTAACACTTGACCTGAGAAATCCAAAGGATAGAATTTCTGTAACTGGGATGAGAAATCTAGGTGGAGGAGATGATAGGAAGAAGATAAGTCTAAGATATTCATGCAGAAATATTGTGCACTTGAGTGCATGAGCCTGGGGTTCACATAAAAATGTCTGAGCTGGAAATTTAAATTTGGGAACTTTCAGCAGAAAAATGGTGTTAAAAGCCACTGGCCTTACTGACACCAACCAGGGAGTGGGCATATGAACTAAGAACTGAATTTGGACCCTTCAACATTGGGAACTCAAAGGGTTTGTGATTTTAGAAGCCATGTAAAGAAAGTGCTTCAGAAAGAGGGGGGAAATCAATTTGGTCAAAATCTATGACAGGTCAAGGGAGATGAGAGTGTGGAAAATTGGCCATTGCATTTGGTGCTCTGAGCCAGCTCATTAGTAAATTCAAATGCAAATACTGGCATCAGTGTCATTGTTTTCTAAACATTGTCATTTTACTTTAAAATGGAAGTGTCTTCCACTCAAGATTTTTGCTCCTGACTTTATTTGCTTTGCTTTATAGTTGTTCTTCACTTTTATTTTCATAACTGAATTTTGACTTTCTCCTAAATCTTTTTTTTGGGGGGAGCAGGGTGAGTCAGGGTCATGCTACGTCTGTAGTTCAGGCTGGCATTGAGCTGACTATGTAGCTCAGGCTTGCCTCCAATCCATCGCAATCCTTCTGCCTCATCCTCCTTAGTGCTGAGATTACAAGTATGCACCACCATGCATGGCTTATCTTAAAACTTTTAACTCCTTATTTTACTATGTGTATTTCTAAATGCCCCCTTATGCCTCTATTTTCTTTTCCCATTTACAAAATGGAACAATGTTCAAATTTATCTATTTGTTTTTTATTTCTTAGCCTAGTTTTGTTTTTTTCCAGATTTTTCACATTGATTTTATTATATCTTCCAAGTTACTGATAATTTGATCTAGCATTATTCATTTTTCAATAGTATTACAGACTAGAAGTACTGAATTATAACTGTTATACACGTAAAAATCTATTTCTTTTCCCCATTAATTTTTCTGTTGGTTTGATAATATGCTTATATTCTTCCTGATGAATTTATTTAGTCTTGCTAAAAATAATCTCATCTAAGCCAAGATTTTGTTTCTAGTTCCTCTTTCTCAGTGGCTTCCAGATTATATGTATTTTCTGCTCCTTTTATTTGTATTATAAATTATTATAATGTTTTGTTAGTTTTATTTCTGGATCTTCTTTTGTTATTATTTATCTTTTGGGTTTCACTCTGACTTAACTTTGTAATTTCTTACTTATTCATATTATGCCCTTACTGTCATTATAAATATCTTTATACATATTGGAATTCCGTTCCAATTTACTCTATGTTTTGAAGTCAATAAATGCCATGTTCCACTGTGAAAATGCAACTTTTAATATGAATGAATCTAGAAACTGCAAAAGGTAGCAAGATAGAGGTTATATGTGAAATGATAGTTAAGAATATTAAAAATAGAATTAAAAGGGGAAATATTTACTAGTTAACTGGTAAACTCCACAAAAGCCAATGCAAAGATCTTCCTTCTATCTATGCAAGTACAAGGCACTGAACATTTAAGTCATATTGCAGAGAGTTCTCAAAATCTTCTCATTTACATAATAAATATATGAGCCACATCTACACACTTAAACATCATGAAGCAAAAGTGCCACACAGCAGCATAAATTAATCCATGATCATCCTACTTTCTTCCCATCATGCAATTTTTATTTACGTAAAATCATAATTTTTGATAGATTAGACAGATTCAATTATCAAGTATAGTCAAACAGATTTGAAAGAATTTTTGAATGTCACTGAATAGAATAGCTTCAAATGGTTTCTATTTTCCCAACAGTAACCTATGTGGTAGACACTTACAGTAATCATCTCTGTGTTCTGAAATGTCAACAAACAGAAACTATCCCACGGAAATTACTTATGCTTCAGAAATCTTTCAAAATATTTAAAACATTTTAGAAAGGATTTCTTCTTTAAAGATACAAAACAACTGGATTAAAGTTTATCTGAAAAATTTTCTTGTAACTCAATTTCAAAATTTTATCTATAGTAGAAACTCTAAAGAAAGAAAATTTATCGCATTTATGTTACTCTCAGTTATAACATTCTTAAAGAATTTACTAAGGATCTGTAATGATTTAGATACATAACGACACCAGATTCCACAAAATGAAAAATTAAATACAAAATTGGTGTAAGTACTTTATGATACTTTAATTTCTATAAACTTTATGAGATTTTTCTGGAATATGAAGGTAACAGTGCAGTGATCATAGACTCATGAGATTTAAAGTTTATCCATAGTTGATAGAACTAATCAATCATTTAAAAAAAAAAAAAACCATTGCTTTGTCCCTGTATTTTATTTCCCTGTTAGAAAAGATGCCTCAAAACTGTTTTGATAATATTTACCATGTTCTATGTTACAGATTAATGAACATACAAGACTACTTAAACAGAAAGCATTTATTTATCTAGAGTCTTTGCTAAGGTAATGCTTGATCCAAAATTCAAAAAATAGAAAAAAATAATTAACTTATTTACCCAATTTTAGATACTTTTATCCATATATCAGAAAATTATCCACATAATTTTGACATATACCTCATCTTTCCCTAATTTAATTAAAAAGCAAAAACACCCAGCAAGTTTGAAACAGAAAGGAACATTCTCAACCTCATAAAGGGTATGTAGGTAAAATTTATGGTTCATGTACTTAATGACATAAAACTGGATACTTTCCTCCTAAGATCAAGAACCAGTCAAGAATATCTACTCTCACCACTTTTATTCAATATTGTACTAGTGCTTCTAGCCAGTTCAAGAAAGCAAGAGAAAGAAACTTGACATTTGCTATGGTTGGAGTGTGAGTAGTTTTCCCCAGTGGTCCATATGCCAATGGTTGGTCCCCAAAGTGACACTGCTTGGAGGTGAGAGAACCTTTGGGAGGTGGGGCCTAATAGGAAGTTCTTAGATCATGGGGGGCATGGCCTCAAAGAGGACCCCAAATATTTATTTCCTCCCTCTCTCTGTCTATCTCATCTTTTCAAGATGTGACCATTTGCTGTCACATTCTCCCATCATGATGTGCTACCAAGTATCATGCTTACCAGAGGCCAAACCATTCCATTCAATCTTGGACACTGAACAACCCAAACTGTGAACCCTTTTCTTTATACTTCCTTGCCTTAGTTAATTCAACACAGAAACGAATAAAAAGTTACTATAACTAATAAAAACATTATCAAAATGGAAAGATAGGAAACCAATATATAAAAATAATTTCTATATACATGTGAAAATCTCATAAATTAAAATTAAAGAAATAATATTTACACTAGCATCGTAAAATATAAAACACATAAGAATAAACCTGAGAAAAATTATAAGATCTATATAGTGAAAATGTAATACATTGTTGAGAGATTAAAGGAGACTAAAGCAGAAAGATATATCTGTTCTATGGATTGGAAGACTCTTGGTTGATCTCTCAAAATTTACTACAGATTCAATACAATACCCATCAAAATCCCAGAAGGCTGAGATTAAAAACCTGATTAAAATGAAATGGAGAGATATATATATATATATTTAATTAGTCACACAAATAGGGCAGATAAAAAGCAGCAAAAGCAACATTTGAAAATGTATTAGATAATATTTTTCCAGAACTGATAAGACATTAACTCAAAGATCACAAAAGCTTTAGAGCCTTCAATCATGATACATACATGGAAAAATCATACTTATGTACATCGTAGTAAATCTACTGAAAATCAAGAACAAAAAGAAAATACTAATCTTAGCTGGAAAAATTGATGACTGCAAAGAAATAACAATAAGACTAAAAGTTCACTTCTCAAGAGAAATTATAAAATTTTATACAGTGAAGCAATATTTTTAAACCATGAAAGCAGATGACTGCATCTTAAAATTCTATTCTCAGTGAGAATGTTATTTTTAAAATTGTAAAATAAAGACATTTTCCAATAAATAAATACTGAGATAATTTGTACCCACTAGGAGGAAAATGGTCCCAGGGGAAAACATATGAGTGCAAGGAAGAAGGAAGAATGCAGAAAATGTAAATAGTTGGTGAATGTAAAGAAATACTGGAAGTAAAAGGAATGACAATGATTTTGTGAGATTTACTAGATATCCAGAATTAAAATGAAGGATGAAGGACAAATTCAAAGTCAGTAGGAGACAATAGAGTTAAAACATAGGAACATTTGAGCATTCTTAATTTGCATTACACTGTAGTAATTCATGGATGCAAGTAGTTTAACAACCACTTACGAAACAGTAAAAGAAGTAAGTGTAAAGAACATATTATATATTTGATTAATCTAAAAGAAAGCAAGAAGACAAAAAGCAAAACAAAGGAGGTACGTCAGATGGAAAACAGTAAGACTGTAGACATAAAAGCCAGAATATCAGTAATTCTATAAAATTCAATGGGCTAAATATTTTAGTGAAAAACAGTACTTGACTAGTCTAGAGATTTAATGTGCAACGTGAGGATAATAGGTAATAAAAGAATACTTTATTTAAGATTCATGTTAACTACACAAAATGTAGTTATGTGAGATGATAAATTTCCTTCACTATAGTAACCTGTTTACTATTTGTATGTAACCCATAAACATCATCTTGTATACCTTAAATATTCACAATACAATTTCCTTTGAATAGTACTTCTAAGTTAAAATTAAATATAAAACCCAAGTATATGTTGCTAAGAATAAATAAACCATAAAAACATGAATTTAAACAGTTAAAAGTAGAAAGATGCAGCAAGAAAACAGGATTTCACTCTTACAAATGCAAGTAACTGGATTCTGCTAACTACACAGGCTTGAAGAGAACTCCAAGCTTCAGGTGAGAACCTAGCCCAGGTGACAACTTCTAGTCCAAGCCCCAGACCCCTTACCTACACAACAGTGAGATAATATTTATGTATTTTAGCTGCTAAATTTGCAGCAATTTGTTACACAGCAATGCAAAACATAAATGTTTATCCATAAGTTATTGAATTAGTTGAGATAATGTTCATAATATGCAATACTACAGAGCAATAAGAATGAATGAACTATCACTATGTGCATAAATATGGAAGAGTCTCACAAATATAATGCAGAGCAAAATAAATTAGACATAAAAAGTCTTCTGTATGAATCTGTGGTCCCCTAAAAGTACATTTGCTGAGTTGTTCATAAAATACCAAATCTTCTTTTTGATATAAATGTGTATCAAGGTTCTACATTCTTAAATGTATCATAACTCCAAAATGCAACAATCACTGATTTACAGTATGTAACTATGTACTGAAAGTGCAGTTGACATTAAATCAGAATGATTGCCTTAATTTTAAATGTTGATGGACAGAATATGAATTTAATTAGTTTAATATCTTTGAATTTTTTCTTCTCCTAATCAACATCTTTCAATTCTAGAATACAGCTGGAAAGAAACTTTGTGGTATAGAATTTCACTGACTCCAAGCATAAATATTTTATCAGGTTTTGTCATTTTTGTCTTTAAGAAAGAAATCCAATACCCTGAATTTTTTATTGTCTGTCTTTGGTCAGATTCAAAAGCCCTGTATTAATCCATTTTTCTCTTGCTATGACAAAAATATCTGAGGCTAGGCACTAAAAGAAGAAAAGAGATTAATTTAGCTCACAGTTTTGGATGCTGAAAGTTCAAGATGGAGAGGTAGCAACTGTTTGGCCTCTGGTGAGGACCTTGTGGTAGGTGGCATCACAGCAGTGGGGACGCAGGCAGAAGAGGTCACATAGTGATGTGAGAAGTGGAAGGAATTCAAGGGCTAGGCTTGCTCTTTCTGGAATTAACCAGTGTTACATGCTCTCTAAAGCAATCTCATAAATCCTTTTAATGGTGGTGCCCACTATGATCTAACCACATTCCAGGAGATACCACTTCTTAAAGTCACACCTGGGCTGGGGATTTAGCTCAGTGGTGCCACGCCAGCCTGGCAAGTGCAATGTCCTAAGCTCTATTCCTGATACAAAAAAAAATGTTTCTCTCACCTTCCCACACCACAATGTGGACCAAGCTTTCAGCACATTGTCCTTTGAGGAACAAACCACATCCAAATCTCTGTAGACACCCAATGGGCCTGAGAGGGAGGATCACAGGAGTGGTAAGAGCCTGACCCCTACCTAGTCTCTCTCCCCCAGTTTGCTATTCCCTGTTGTGACAGCAACCAAGGATTGGGTCACTTTATGAAAAATATTTGCATTTGACATGAGGAGCAAAATATATTCTTGCTGTTCATTATGTTTTTGTCTGGTATCTTTCCCCTGATACCAAGAGGCACTGTCAGGTGCTAGCAAGCTTTGAAAAATGGGTGTTCTGTGTAGATTACCTGAGTTACTAAGATTTATGGCATTGAAATTTGTATCTCCAATCAAGAATACAACCAAAGTATTACCTTTTTATTCTTCACTCATTGTTTTTGTATATATTTTGCCCTCTAGATCTTTTATCAGAAGTGTGGATAAGTCAAGTTATAGGATTTTGGTATCTCTGGTATCTCATATTAATATCATTAACTATGTTACCCTATATACTAGAAGCTGTAAGTAGTAACCTTTTGATAGATATCTACAATCTTGAAATAAAAAGTATTACTTTCTCATTTGACTAGATTAGAACATTTTTTGAGAATTCATTTCTAGAATAAGAATATCATATTTGTGTTACATTCTCTCTGAAGAGGCTGCATATATCCTCCCAACGCAAACATGACATAGGAACATTTTAATGTGTTTGTAGAAAATAGCTTTGACATCACAACTTGTTCTTTAAAGTCAGAAAATTCATATTCATATTTAGAACCTCATAGGTGGACACAATGACAGGTAGAAATTTTAGTAAGAGCTCATAGAGAGTGGAGGCCATGTTTGAGAAATTTGCAGTATTTCAAAAATAAACAAACCACATATTCATCACATTATATTAAAATTTATTGTCTGAACAATTATCAGTCCTGTACATTTCCCTGAGGTTCCTTTACTTTGTAGTGTTTCACACTCCATTTACTGTTCCAAATACACTGATGAATTACTAAAATCACAATGAGTTGTAATTCTATGTGAAAGTAAAAATATTTCTCATTGATGACTAACAAAGCTTTTTGTTTCATGGGCAGACTCTATTAATTACTTAATGAGAATGAAATTTAGTCCTTAGTAAAAGACAGTATTTCTTTATTAATTTTTAAAACTACATTGTTTTTCAAGTATATTACATGTTCTTGTCTATGCTATTAACAAATTCAATTGTTTTCTCTTCTCTCTGACACTGCTCAACGTAACACCTTGCACACCAAATGTGTGGGGTTTTCCCTATACACCAATCAGTCCTTCACTGAACACCACCTTGGGTGTCCTCTAATTCAGTTTCACTCTGACTCTCTCCTTAGGTCCTGCAGATTGAGAGCTCCATCTCATAGGGCTACCCCACTTCAGATGCCATCTCAAGTCATAGGCTGTCACCTGTACCTACTCCTGAGAAAAGTGGACTTAATTGGTCTTAGGACAATAGGTTTTATAAGATGAGAACAAGAAGACAAATAATAAAAAACAATAACAAAGGAAACTGGCCAGAATCAGGTTATTCTAGTTATATTTTCCTAGGAGTGAAAGCACAAGGGACTTACTTATGCTGCTTCAATCATTTTCAGAGAAAAGAATGCTAACATTTAGGTCTTTTTTTTTTTTTTGCACACATAATTATTTTATTGGTGCATTTTAGGTATACAATATAATGATATTCATCACTGGAAATTTGCACCTTTACATAATCTCTCTTGGTTCTTATTTTTCCCCTTCCCCTGCCCTCCCTTCAACCCCTCCATCCCTCCCTATTTACAAAGACTTTGTTTCCAGTTTTTCATTTTCTCATATTAATTCCATTCACTTCTTTCCTTTCCCTTACCCCTCCCACTTCCCCTTCCCCTTTGCCCCTTTTCTTTCTATTTCACATTATCTATTATACCTTTTAGTCCTTATATACATTTTCAGTTATTAGATCTATAAAGCTTTAGTTTATGTGGCATTTAGCATGTGTGATTCCATTTTGGTCTGGTCTAGTCTGTTGGTTTCTGGCCGAGAAGTTTAGACAAAAACAGGGGCTTCCCATAATTTTGTGTAACTGGACCACCATGGTCTGTAAGCAAAACACACAGAATTTCTCAATATACCATGGGGTAAAAGTGCTTAGTTTTTAACTCTCAGACATATTTGTGTTTCTCTCCAACCACTGGTTTGTTTTTACTTGATGAATGATAGAAATTATACAAAAGGTCATGTCTCCATTTTCTCAGTGATTGCTAAAAATTTCAGAGACTCATTTCTAACTCCACCTCAGCCAAGTTAGAGAGCACAGCTGTATCACATCTGTATTATACCAATATAATCAGTTAGTTTACATTTTTTCTACATTTCTATTTAGTCAGTTTTATAGGTTACTTCTATTTTTACTTTACATACTTTGAAAATCCTAAAGAATATTTTAAAGTAAAAGCATGGAGTAAATAAAAATAAACATGAAATTTAGATTATGTTTATTTGTTTTCTCATAATCTAAGCAAGAATGTGCTAACAAGGCTGCATGAATTAGTTAACGATGCTCAAAAATATGAGCCAATATCTAGCACTGTCTAGACTGGACACTATCACTCATGGGCCTTGTGATCTACTGCAAATCATTGAACTTTCTCTAGCATGATTTCCCAAGTTTAAAGTAGATAATATTATACAAATAGAATTCAAAATAAAATGAGAAAAGTCATATGAAAGACTTCTGATAATTTTATATAAAACTACATAAATATTTTGTTTAAAAATTAGTGTCATATGCTGTGAGTAGAGAAGGAATCTCATTTAAACAAATTGGTGTTTATTTATATATTTTTATTATTAACAACTTTTAACATCAAATGTTATAATAATGTCCAAAAGGAAGGAGAATGGGCTTCCAATATTAAAAAAAAGTAATACTCAGGAATTTTTAGTATAATTGAAAGGGAGTTGAGTTTTGTGATGGCTTTGAAAAACAATGAAAAAGAAAATGTACTTCGTCTTGAAGGTTATTAATAAAATTAATCACTTTTCCCTCATATTAGAAAGCAAGAATCACAAATATGGAACAATTATATAAAATCTCCCGTGCTCATAAATGCTAATTTAATAAGCCCTGATACAGATTCTAAATCACCCAATTAATTGGTAATATATTTATTCTCTTTCAAATGAGTTTATACTGATTCTATTCATTCCCCAACCTTTGGACATACAATCTAGTTTCCTTCATTATAAAGGACTGCTGCTAGATTGTGTCTATAGTCCTAAAAAGAAAGCAAGCAGATGAACTATCACAGAACACCATGGTAAATATATCCCAAAAGTATCTATAAAGTTGGGCCGGGGATTTAGCTCAGTGGTTCCATTGCCTGCCTCAAAAGTGCAAGGTCCCAAGTTTGATCCCTGGTACCCTCCCGCAAAAAAAAAATCTATAAAGTAATGAAATATACTTCTAGCATATATTATTCAATTATATATTAAGATAAATATCGTCTCCTAGAATCACTAGAGACATATTATGCTCATTCCTATGTTGTCATCATTGATCAAAATTTGTATGCAGTTCATTTATAGTAATTGCCTTCAGAGAAAATTTAGAAGCAAAACATGGTAATCGTTGTTCCATCAAGCACTTATCTCTATACTAACCACATATAATATTCCTCCCCCAGCCACCTATCTTAATTAAAATGATTCTGAATCAATAACTTTGGTTGATTACAAACACTAAATCTCCTTTTAATATATTAAGCTTTGCCACCATTGAGGACATGCAGAATTAGTCTCTGAAATATGCTATGCTTGATTATCACATCAGTTTGCTCTCATGGCAGTATCTTTAGGAGAGGGATGGCCATTCTGCATGGAGCAATATTCATTGGCAAGAAAATGAGCTTTTATGCTTAAAGTCAATCCTACTGCTTCAAATCACACTACATATACTATGTCAGTGCATGCATACAAATAGTTTGAAACATTTGCAAAGATATTATTTTCTATTCTTGACTCAAGAATTCTACCCATTTTATATTATTAAAAGTTACTTAAATATTGTTTTCAGAAAGCCAATATGATAAAATCCTTGTATTAAACATAACCTAAGTGAATTGAAATATCAGAAATTTGTTCCCATTCCCATTTTTTGTTAAACCAAAAGACCACAAGCCTATGTAGGGAATTTAATTTCTTCCCAGTTAATCACTTTAGAAGGTAACTTAGACTAGTACTGTATTTAGGCCTGTGCTTATCTCTGTGACAATTTGGCTTTAGCCTTTACCCTGAGCAGGCTAAAGGTAAGGAACAGAAAGATTGGTGAGACAATGTTCATACAAAGTGAAGGTAACTAAGATCCTGGGATGTCAGGGTGGGACAGTTCAGAGTCTGGGTGGGGCTTACCTAATTTTAAAGCACAGGCTAGAGTAAAGACGCCAGGCAATCTGAACTTCAGGAATCTCAATTCATTTTCCGGTAGTTACTGTGATAGCAATGGCAAGAGAAAGAATTGTGGAAAGACTCTGGGAGAATAAAAATGATGGATATTATAAAATATTTGTGACTGGGCTGGGGATTTAGCTCAGTGGTTTCGCCGCCTGCTGCGCAAGCGCAAGGACCTGAGTTCGATCCCCGGTACCAAAATAAAAACAGTATTTGTGACATTTTCTCTGAGTCAGTCCTGGTTAGGGACCTTGCCAGATTCTCAAGACACTGTGGATACTCCATGGTCAGGAAAACTCCCAAAGTTCCTAGGAGCCACACTAACTTCTGTCTCCCTGCAGGAAATCATTGTTTCTACAGGGCCAGGGCTATCAGGTCCCATAGGTCCTGGTGGCACTGATGCATGTCTTCGCCAACTCCATTTTGGTGTGCAAATAGGTATGCACATATACGGATGATTTTGCTGCTTGTCTTTAATCTCCTGTAATATACTAAGGGGACATAACAGTATCTTTTAAAATGTGAGCCTAGATTATCAACTAGCTTTATCTAAATATAATTGGAAAAAGCAAATATATGTGCATATATTTTATATAATATGTATCTATGTTTATATATATGCACATATAAAGTGTTATTTGCACCTGTGTGCATTATTCACAGTAGCCAACAGGAAGAACAAACTCAATATTTATTAATGGATAAAGAAAATGTGATATATACAAACAGTAGAATGAATAAATGCTAGAAATATGCTGTGCAATATTATGCCTATTGTCACCATTGTTTTCTATTTGGGGGTTGGATTCATTCTTAATTTCTTTTCAAAAGTTAAATAATGTGTGTTGATTCAAACCATACATGGCTTCTAAGAAACCTATAGGGAAGCAAAGAACTATCACACACTGGCCACCCAGTCCTGTCCCCTCTACCCTGCTACAAAGTGATTTTATGGAAATGTGATTTTATGCTTCAGCCCTGGCACTCAATCCTGCTTGCAATTCTAAGTCCTTAGCAAGACTGTGGCTACTACTGACCACTCTAGCTGCATATCTTGTCTTTTTTCTGTATGCAGTGTATGTTTCAACAGTGCTGACCCACTGATTTCCCTGAGTGTGCAAAATATGTGAATTTCCTTACTTCACATGACATTCTCTAGCTTGAATCAATTTGGTTCATCCTATAAACTCTTTCTTTCACTTTTTTCTTTCTTTCTTTCTTTCTTTCTTTCTTTCCCTCCTTCCTTCCTTCTTTTTTTCTTCCTTCTGTCTTTCCTTCTTTTTTGCCTTATAGGATTTAATTTTCTCACTACTTTTCCACTTTATAGATGAAGAAACCAAGATACAGAGACAGCAAATGCTTTACCCAAGAGTACACATTCAGTTAGTGTGGAAGTTAGAATTCAGTCCTGGTCCTAGCTAGATTCAAACCTCATATTTGTTTAAGGAACAATATTAATAGTCAATTTAATAATACAAATTATCTTTTAATTCTCATGCTGTATGTGATGGACACTCTAGGGTGGAGCACTATGATCCTTGTTTCCCAATGTTCAGGGCTTTGTATAGTCTCCTCCCTTGTAGGGATTAGGAGGGTAGGAAGGACCTGTTCTTTTGCTTCTAGCCAATAAGATAGGTGCTATTTCCATGACTAGCATACAGAATATAGGATTCCACTTTACTCTGGAGTCCTTTTCCCAGAGACTCTGACAGCCTCTAGAGCTAAGGGCTAACAAGAAGCCAGGGCTCTGCATCCTCAGCCATTGGAAATTTCACCAACATAAGTAACCTTGAACAAGGATTCTTCCCTAGTTAAATCTCCAAATGAGAACATAGACCTGCTGACAGCTGGATTATAGCTGTGTGAGAGGCTAAGCAGAGAATTCACTTAAGCTATACCTGAATTCCAGTCCCAAGAAATCAGTAGATAATAAATTATGTGCTGTTCTCGACTGATATGCTTATAGTAATTTGTTATACTGCAATATAAAAATAAAATGCTATCTTTTAAAAAAATTTTGTTGCATTGAAAAGTTATACAGCTCATTGTGGCAGGTTTGTTCTACAAGTTTATAGAAAACCTCACATAGAGTTTGGAATTTGACTGATGATGCAATTATGGGAATCATATCTATAAAAATCAGTAATATTATGAAATGTCTGGATGCAAAAGAAAAATGATTAAGAAATAATCTCTGTACCTATTGCCCATCTTGAAGCTCAGTTAGTGGTACTTTGAACAGACATGGTATTCTTGAAATTGAAATGTCACAATCACACTGTGGAAGAGAAGCAGGCACTAATCCTCATTAAACAACAGAGCTGTATTAAATCCTGCTCTATTCAGAAGCCAAGGCCTATGCATTCCTACATGAATAGCTTTTAAAGGTTAATTAAAAGCACTGAGTGATAAAAATTTATAAGGTTCTGCTTATCATTTTTAATTGTATCATTTCCGACCTTTTGAATGTGATCCCAGGGTGCACCATTCAGACCTCAGCTGTTCAACAGGCCCATAGCTGTAAGGGCAAATTCAGCAACCATTGTGTCCATGCCTTTTCCAGGGCAAATTTCACAAGATTTGTTCTGATTGAGCAGAGTTTCCTAAAGGTATTCACAGGTTTCTTGTTGTCGATGATATACCTTCCCCTTGGAGATTCTACATTACCTTAGAATTTAATAAACATCTAAAAGTTTACAGCTAAGAAAAAATAATCAACAATTTTAGTCAGCATTATTTGTACTTATTTGTCCTCAGAAACTTTTTCCTTTCTCAAAATACCCTACAACTGAATAATTCCTGCTTGAGAAATCTTGTATAAGAAGAACGATTTTCATCAGTTTACACTTTAACTTCAAAACAATACTTCCAGTAGCCTTGTCAGCCAAAATGCAAAGCATCAAATCTATTATATGAAAATAATGTCAGCTCAAATAAAACTAAATGCTTACATACAAAGATTTAATAAACGAGCATCATTATAGAGTATGTGACCTAAACTACTGATCTGGCTATCAACTTGTATAATTAACTCAGTTGCACTCTACTTTTTTTTTTTTATCTCAACCTTAGACTAAAAAAGAATGACATCAATGTTAGAAAAAGTAATACATACAAAAATATTAGAATCTACTTGAGTATTAGTGAGGGATGTTTCTTTGAATTTTCTTAATATAAATTGTCTTCCAACTCCAATTTTTACTTGCAGTCAGTAATACTGATAATGTAATAGTACCTTGCCACACACTTATCCAGCTACAGTGATCTCTCTGAAGTTTCATTAATATAACAAGCATCTCCTATTTTAGCATTTATTATATATTCTGCCAAAAATTCTATTCTTCCAGATGTCTGAATGATTTTCTCCCTTACATTATCCAAATATTTGTTCAAATATCTCATCATCAGAGTTATCTTTCCTGGATACATTGTATAAAAGAGCACATTATCAGCCCTACTTCTAATTTATTCATCCCTTTGCTTCTGTATTTTTCTTGACTAAACTGATCAGTAGTAGATACAGTGGCTATTTATTTGCTTTTTGATTATTTGTTTGTTCACTATTTACCCAACTGAGCATAATCTCACAGACAGCAGAGGCTTTGTTTCTACTTACTGTTTCTATTCTAGCATCTAGAACAGGACATAATTCCTAGGAGGTATGAAATAAATAGTACGCACACTAATGAAATAACCAGTGTTTATCCTTCCTGGGAGAATTCCAATCAGTTTCTAGAAGGAAGTCAAATATGGGAGCATCTATGAAATTCACCATGTGAAACACTAAGGAAGAAAAAATATAATCAGCCCAATGGAGGTAGAAAAATATTAGACATCACCCGAGGTATGATTTTGATACAAATTCTTGGCAAACTAAGAGTACAAGGAGACTTTCTAACGCTGGTAATCACATCTTCAAAATTCCTGCAACTTTTATTACTTAATGGAACAGACTAGATGTTTCCCCTTAGATTGGAAAAAAAGATAAGGGTGCCCATTGTCAGCACTTAGATTCAGTGCTGCCCTGGAGGTTCTGGTCAGTACAATAAGGCCAGGAAAAAGTGAATAAAAGACATTCAGTAAGAAGAATATAAAAAGACAAGTCATGTAATCTTTACTCACAGATGACATCGATGTCTGCTTAGAATGTTCTAAGTCTTAAAATGTTGCTAGATCTAACCTGTGAATTTAGCAAGGTGACTATGAAGTTAAATAGGCAAAATAAATTGTACTTTCATAAACTAGCACTCAATAATTACAATAATTAGAAAATGAAATTTTAAAATATTACTATTCACATTTGCACCACAATTATTAAATAGGCAAAATTTTAAAACAAATGTTGAAGACTACATAAAAGAATAAAAATTGGTAAGAGAGATTAAGGTCCTAAATAGAGAAATACTGTGTTCATGGATAAGATGTCAGTTCTCTCTAAATTGATTTATAGATTCAGTGGAATCCCCATATGAAAAAGCATTAATGCAAAAATTGGCAATCTAATTCAAAATTTGCATAAAGATGTAAATGATGTAGAATAGTCAAGATAACTTTAAAAAAGAAGAAAGTTAGATGACATACAGCACATAATACTCAGGACTTATAAAGATATAATAAACAAGAGAATATGGTATTAACATAAAGATAAATTAATAGATCAGTAAAAGCCTAGAAAAAGAACACACATAATCAAGATATTGTTGACAAAAGTACCAACACAATTCAATGAGGGAATTTCAACAAATAGAGCTACTGTAAAATAATTAGTTGATATTTTCAAGTAAAATAATGAATATTGACCTATATTCTACTCATACAAAAATTATCTCTAAGTGGACCCTAGAAGAAATATAAAATTAAACTACAAAACTTATAAGAGAAAATTTTTATGACTTAGATTTGAGCAAAAATGTCTTAGTTACTAGTCCAAAAGCAGGATTCATGAAATTGAAAAATTGGATCATCAAAGCTAAAAATTTCTGCTTTTTGAAAGACATTGTTAAGAGAGTAAACAAAAAGCTAGACTGGAAAAAGTATTTTCAAATCACAAATCTGGAATAGGAATTGCAACTAAAACATTTACATCTCTCAAAATACAACAGTAAGAAAATAGTTTAATAAAAATGAGTAAAAGATGTCAACAGACATTTCACAATAAAATGTAGATGGAAAAATAGTATATGAAAATATGCTCAACATCATTAGTCCTGAAAGAAATGCAAATTAAAATTGCAGCTAAACATTATTATATTTCCACTGAATGCCTAAAATTAAAAAGACTATAGGCCAAGAGGTGTAGTAATAGAGCTTTCATGAACTGCTGTTGGGAACGAAATATAGCACAACTACTTTGGAAGTATCTGTTGGTTTCTTAGAAAGCAAGAATGATAAAGAAAATTTTACTTCTAAATATCTTCACAAGAAAGATAAAGCATATATATGTACAAACAAATATTTATACATGTATCTTCATAGCCTCTTTATTTGGAATCACTGAAACCTAGAGTAATTCAAAAGTCCCTCAACAGGTCAATGGGTTAAAAAATTGTGGTGTATCTATACAATGGACTACTATTCAATAATTTTTTAAAAATGAGCTCTTGACACAATATTCAACATGAATGAATATCGAATTATATTTAATGAAGTGAGCAAGATTTAAAAATATACACAGTATTATTCCATTTATATAATACTCTAAAAGTGTAAGTTCATCTCTTGTGACATCAGTGATTGGTAGTTTCATGATAGTGGTGGACAAAAAAAAAGACAAGAAAATGGACAACTGATGAATGTAACTGTATCGTATACCTAAAATATAGCAATAAACAGTGGGGAAAATGGACAACAAAGAAGCATGAGGAAAATTTGGGGAGTGATAGATATATTCAGTATTTGTATTGCAGTGGTGGTTTCACAGGTGTGTGAGATATGCTAAAACTTATGAAGCTGCACGTTTGAAATGGGTGCTTGTCATTGTATATATATTACACTTTGACAAACTATAAGATGGATCAAATTTAAAGAGATAGAAGAATGAAAATGTTTTCTACTTGCTCCTACCAAGTTGATTCATTCAGTAAGCTGTTTACATTTCCTCATAGTTTTATGTGAGATAGAATGAGTGTAATAGCCAGCACTTGTCTCCTTTTTCTTATTTTTTGACTGATTCATAATCATAACTTTTTTTTTCTTTAGCTCTTTCTGGCCTGAACCAGATTATGATTTGGAGATTTTAAAAAAATTTTATTAGTACATCTTTACAGTACATAATGTTTACATTCCTTGTGTGGAGTTGTTGCACAAACATAACACATTTTAATTCCTTTTTTATCCCCTCTCCCTCCCCTCACCTCTACCTCTTCAGCCCTTTTCCATTTGAGAAAGATCTATCTCCCTTCTTCCTATTATCTATGTTTTATTTTGCTCTTTATTTATATTTTGGGTTTCCTCTATAAGAGAAACCATGTGATATTTAAGACTGTGTTTCTGATTTATTTCACTTAACATTATGGTCTCAAGATGCACACAATCTCTTCCTCAAAGAAACTTGGAACTTTGAATTATTGAAAGCCATTCTAAATAAACCAGTATAAAAAAGAGGAGTACAACATGTTCTTCCTCATATGTGACAGCCCAAGTCAAGCAATTAGAATGGTGATTACTTACAGTTGGGAAAGGTGGGAGGTAAATAAATGTCAGATTTGATCTGTATGCATGTGTCAAAATATCACACTGAACCCCATTACTATGTTCAATAAGGACAAGTTAATCAAAAATGCATAATTTTTTTTTAAATAACCTCAAAGGAATGTAACTTACTTAGGTCATCCATGATTCCTGTTTCCAGGCAACCAGCTACTGGATTCAAGGAGCAGAGGTAGATGTTTCCATCTTACAGTCTATCTTAATGATTTTACTGTGCAGTCTATTTATAATTTATTTCTTCCAATATATATTTCACCATGGATGAAGTTCCAATTATGCTTTCTATAATTTTCTTCAAGTGCTAACGAGTATTGATACTCAAATCCATATATTGAAACCCTCATTTCCAACTGCTTTCTGCACATATGTACTTAGATGCCTTTTAAAATTGAAGATGCTAAAAAAATAGTTACCGTATTCCACTTCAAAGACTGTAGTCTCCTCTTACTTTCCTATTTTTATATGACAATTATAAAGCCAGAAGTATAAACCAGATATAGTGTGGCAGAAAAGAGAAATAATTTACAGGACATCAAAGTTTCCCATGAAGATGGCTGAACTGATCTTGGAGTCAGAGGATGAGTTCTCTGGGTACACATGAAGATGTATTACTCTTGTCTGAGTGTTTGCATCATCTCCAGAATATATAGGTTTAAATCCTAAAACTGATGGTACAAAGAAATGAAGCCTTTAGGAGATGGTTAGGTCAAGGGGGAGGAACCCTAATGAATTGGAGTAGTGTACTTACAAATGAGATCCCACTGATCTCCCTCATCCTTTCTACTATGTGAAGACACACAAGAAGATGCCATGTGAGGAAGTCAGCTCAATGAGACACCAAATTGCCCAGCACCTTAGTCTTGGATTCTCAGTCTCCAGGACTATGATAAGTAAACTACTCAGAGTGTGGTGTTTTGTAGCCCAAACAGATAAGACATGTATCCCCAAACAGAAAACTACATGAGCCAATTTATGACTAGAAGCAATGGCCTAAGTCTTACCAATCTACATGGAGTTCTATTGGGCAATTGCACACTGTAAGATCTGTATGCAGGAGGAGAAAGACAAAGAGGGAAATGGAGAGGGCTGATGTTGTACATTTGTAGTCAGTATAGACAGCAGAAAATATGTATATCTAAAATTTGCTATAAATCTGCACTCTTGTGTGGTTGGATAATACTTGAAAGCACTAATATTGCAGCTGTCCTAGGAAACAGACACTGACTGATACCTTGAGATTGCATACAGAAAGCTATTGTAAAATGTTCTAGGAACCACAGCCTAGAGAGGAGGAAAACAAATCCATGGTGCAATTACAGTAGAGGCCTCACCTCAACCTACAGAGCTAAGGATGGGCCTTAAAAATTATGTTAAGGCAAGTAGGCTGGGCCAGGCTTTGTGCTGCCCACATTGAGCAATTATTGGGTGTCACTGAATTTGGTCTTTTGTCCTATTCTGTTATTGCACTTTTTTTGCAGATACATTTCTCCAAACAGGAACATTGAGACACTATATAAATTAAATGTACAAAGTTCATTAGGGAATAAAACTCTGAGAGAGATGAAGCAGAAGCAACTTGGGTAGGAGTAGGATTAGATGACCATGCAGGATTGACAAAGTCTCTGACAGTCCAGTGAGGAACTCCAGGGCAAAGATTATTCACTACAGGAGTCCCATGATGGGTGAAAACAGGTAGGCCATTATACCACTATTGCTATACTGTAGCTGGGACTTGAGTGCATCTTCCAAAGTTCATGTACTAAAAGTTTGGTCTGGAGTGTGGCAGTATTCAGGTGGTGGAAACTTTAAAAGAGGTGAGGCTTATTCACAGGTTTAGATCATTAGGGGCCACTGCCATCAAAGGGGCTAATGTGCAGTAGTTCTATTAAGACCCTGATTAGTTTCTGTAAGAGAAGATTATTATAAAGAGAGTGATACTAAGCTCCAAATCCTGCTTGCCTTCTACCTCACCACAGGATTACTCTCTCCCTCTGGCTTTTACTCCTGCCATGATGCCTTCCACCATGTTATGTTGTAGCTAGGAAGACCTTCACCACAGATTGAACTGATAAGGCCACTTGATCTTGGACTTTCAGCCTCCAAAACTGTAAGCTAAGTAAGTCTCTTTCCTTTGTAAAAGAAAAAAATCAAAAAACAAAAACACTAGACTCAGATAATTTGTTAGAGTAACAGAAAATGGATTAAGATGATCACCTTGCTCAGTAATTAGCCCAGGCTGCACAAGAAAAAAGTATGACCTGGGTTCACAAACTGAGGCAGGAAAAAACCAAATGAGCCCACAGCTTGAGATTGTTAGCAAACCACATACCTTGAAGGTGGCCAAAGAAAACTGTCTTGGAGAAAGATTTTAGCTGCAGATCTCCTGGTCTGTTAACACCTGCAATGCTGCATCATTGTCCTCTAATATCTGTGATTTTGTAATGGTGCCTCACCCCTTTGTGGTATTTTTATTTTCCATTGATGGGAATCTACAAAAATATCCTTGAAGTTGCTTTCAGGGCCAAGATTCTATTATTTTGTTTGTGCTGCCCTGAGATACTGGCAATACAAACACCAAATGAACATATAATGAAGTCACTATTTTAGATCTCCAAATATTATGTGCACCAGTATTTCTGAGGTTATTTGAACTGCTGACTAAAACAACTTTTATGTTTCCAACTGTTGCTAATGGAGAGAGAAAATTGCTTTTATATTAATGTTGGGTTTTAAAATATATTCCTGTCTTTAAACACTATCAAATAAGTTTTAGTTTATAAATCATATTGAATTCATCTTTTCTGTTACAGCAGAAAGAAATATTATAAGAAAATTTATCTCAAATTTTTCTCTTTTATAATTTAGTCTCATTAAAAAGAAAGATGTTTACATAACTGAGAAGGAAAAGAAGCCCAATATAGATTCAGCTCAATTTATAGAATATTAGTTAAGGCCTAGCCTCTGTGGAAATACAATGTTGAATATATTTCTGCTTGTAGAAGACCAGGATAATGGAGAATATAAATAACTATAATGTAAGGCAATCTGTTAGTATAGCAATATGAACAAAGTGTTATGAGGACAGAGGAAAGAAAGAATTCAACTGGATCGGAGGTGTGCAGAATTATTCCAAAGTAGAGGAATAAATAGAAGAAATCAGCAGAATGACTATTTTGAATCATAAGCAGCAAGCAGCACCTATGAAACTACCTAGCAACCTGCTTTGTAAGCTAAAGAATTATTAAATATGCAACTAGTATGCCTCATTGGAGAAAGCCATGGATAGCATAATTATCTTTCATTAATTCCTCTTTGTTAGCAATCTGATATCTCAAAATTATTTAGAAAGTAGTACTCACTGGTGTATGAAACAATAGGAATATAAGGCCCTTTCATAGTAAACAAGTTTCTGCTGCTTAGAATCAATAAATCATGCTTTATCTAAAATAATTGCTAAATATAATGCTGTGGATCAATAAATCCCAGAGGAAAGCCAGCAGCCCAAAGACTTTAGCCAGGGCCTGAGGCCAGGGGAGCTTAGATAATACATTTTATGTAGAATACACCCAGGCAAGCCTCTTGTGGACAAGGGCAGTTATGAGCTTCCTAGAATTAGCTTAGGAATGAAATGTTTTATTTTGTCTGATGGTTACTTGCGAAAAATTTTCCCCACATTTAAAAAAGATGCTGACTGTGACTAAATCACCGTCCACAATCTCCTTAAACTACTAAGAGTTTGCAGTCTTGAATTAATCCCTAGGACACAGGATGTATGTGAAAGTGACTTATCCTTTGTTGCTACCCACAAAATGCCACACATAAAAACAAGCCATCTGAGGATACTGGGAGCTTCCAAGTACTTCATAGACTATAGTCAAAGAAGTATTTTACTACATATGAGAAACTAGGCATATTGAAATGCTAGGAGATTTTGTTTGTATATTTTATTTCAAAAATTCACTATATCCTCTGTTACAGTTGAAGCAATAATTATAGAAAAAGTAATAAAGAATTGGGCTCTTCTTTTTATTAGTCTAGAGATGTGAAGATGATATTTGATCAATTGTTTGAATTTTGCAATGTGTCAGAAGCAAATTCTGAACATATATATAGAAAGAGCGCCAAGGGAATGATGTAACTATTCTGCTCTAAGAAAGTGATTTAAGCCTTTGAATTACAGAAGGTTTAAGATGGTACCCTTGTGATAATGCAATGTTTTAAATTAAGAGCCACTGTGAACATCAATTTTCTCTTATGAAACAAATCACTGACCAAAACCTCTATTACTTCTATATTTCCTGAAGAATTCTTCTATTCCCCAAACTGAGCAGATGTATTGCTGCTGCATAAAGGTATTACAGAAATGTGACAGTCTCATTTGGAGAGACACCTTACACAAGAGCTTGAGCCAAAATTGTTTGAATCACAAACTGGTGTTTGGATGACTCAGTCTAATAGATCACTGAAGATTAGAAATGAATGTGTCATTGGGGACCATCCATCCCAGTGTCAAAGAGGAAAGTGATTCCTTTTCCCCATGGTGTATACAGAAGAGCAATAGTTTCAAGAACTAACTGGTAGACTCAGATTTTGGAATTGAAGTCTGCATTTCATGATGCTCAAAAAGTAGTTGAAACTACTAGGATTATGTTACTGTTTTTACCTCCAGTGTCTAGTGCCATACTTAGTATGAAGCAAATATTTAGGCAATGCACAAATTTGTACACAGAGAGCTCACAGAGCAATCATTCATTTATCATAACACTCTTGAACAAGCTAGTCCTGGTATATAAGGACTAGCCCCAATATATCATCTTTATTATAAATAACATCTCCCTGCCAAGATATTGAATGATAGTGAACAAATAGTTAATATTGAAAACATGCCTGAAGTTTTTTCCTCTAACGAAGGCCAAAAGAAAGATTAATTCATATATTGTTTATATTTTGAGGCAAATTGTCAATTTCTCCAGGCCTAATCAATTACTTTATGGTTTCTGATTATTCAGATTACCAAATGAATATGCTACAGATCTCTTCATTACAAATCAGATGCCAACTTGAATGTCACCACCTTAGAGGTATGTCCTTCCTCAAGATTACAGCAGCCAGGCATTTTCCATAACAATATGGTCTTTATAACCCTTTGATATTTTTCTAACATGAATATGTGTGTGTGCACATAGGGATATTTCCTTTTAGTATCCTCTACCTCACCTTAAGATAGGAGCAGAACTTGTCTGCCCTGCTTGGTATATAGCAGACACACAGGCATATGTGTTGAATGCAGAGTGAGTCAATCATTCAACAGTCCCTGTGAAGGAATCAAAAAACTGTTAGATATAGTCACTGACGTGAGTAAATGTCAAATATAAACAAGATGAGAGACTCACTGAAAATATGGAAAATATGAAGTAATAATGATATTAAAAGGACAATGTTACAATCCGAACCCAATGAAGATAAGTGACAATGTGGATTTATGAGTAGCTCAGGGAACCAAGCCTGCATCTGGATGGAAGAAACAGTGACAGCCAAACTGGAGAGACAAGCTCAATGAAGCACGATGGAGCACAGAATAAATGCAAGTTTAGCCAGAAGAGGGGAACTTGTGTCCCCTTGAGAACTTTATATGACATAGAAAATGGGACATTTTGTTCAAGATTGTACTTTTAGTATCTGCTGTGCTAAATTAAATTCCAGGCATTGCTGAGTATCAAGTTCTTCATTTGAAAAACAAGTATGAAAATGGCTACCTCACTAAATTATAATCAGGATTAAAAGGTACTGTATGAAAGCAGTTTGTGAAGCATGCATAATTACAGATCTGGCTAACAGTTCTTCAGTTCTTAGGTGTCAGGCATGGGAGTAATCACTTCATAAAAGATCTCTTTTAATCCACCAAACAACCCAGCGGAAAAGGCATTAACAAGGTTCTAACATCAAAGGGAGAGAGGGTGGAGGGCCCTGGGTTGGGAGAAGCAGGGCTCTGGTGGACTGAGCCTCAGATTTCAGGAAAACAGGAGCTTCATCCATCTGGCATAACAATTGCCTTGAGGATTTCCAAGTATGTTCCATACTTGAACTGGGGGGATGACACTAAAACATATGGTCACCTGATGAGACAGGGATACATTTCATGACGCCATGCCTTTGGCAAAGAATATACAGTACACTGAAGGACTTGGGGAACTGTCCTTGGAGTGGGAAGTGAGTCTGCACACATTTACCTTATATGGGCAATTGTTAATAATCCAAGTATAATTTAAGGAATAGATTTCCTCAAATAAGGAATTTAGAGTACTACCAAGCATATCCCAAAAACATTGGTATATTTTGCACAGAACATACATATACCATAAGTTAGAAAATGATAAATAGAATTCCAAATAGGATTTATCCAAACAGTATGGCATAGAGATTAGGAATTTGAGCTCCAGGGCTGGCATATTTTCTTAGAGTTTATCTCTGTAACATATTTGTTATGTGACTTTGGGGATGTTTATTCATTATGTAGAGCCTTGCTTTTCCCATGTGTAAAATGGCAATATGTATTATTTATGTGATACTCTGACAATTAAATGAATGAGATGATATATGTGAAGCAAAGCACAGTGTGGTGAAAATAATTTTTTCCTATTGTTATTAATTTGTTGAGTCATTTAGTTTTAGATTTTTCTCACCTGGCACTTAGATTACATCTTTTTTTTTTGTATTAAATTCTTTTATTGGTACATTGTAGGTATACAACACAATTACATTTCTCATTGGGAATTGTACCTTTATATAATGCATCTTGGTTCTTATTTTTTCCCCATTCCTAGCCCTCCCTTCACGCCCTCCACCCTTCCCTATTTACAAAGACTTTATTTCCATTTTTTCCATTTCTCATCATTTTTTCCTTTCCCTTCTTTCCTTTCCCCTGTGCCTCCCACTACCCCTACCCCTTTGGACCTTTTCTTCCTATTTTACATTATCGATTATTCATTCTAATCATTGGTACATTTTAGGTATACAATATAATGACATTCATCATTGGAAATTTGCACCTTTATATAGTCTCTCTTGGTTCTTGTTTTTCACCTTTGCCCAGCCCTCCCTTCAAACCCTCCAGCCCTCCCTATTTGCAAAGATTTTGTTCCTATTTTTCCATTTTCTCATATTAATCCCATTCCCTTCTATCCTTTCCCTTAGCCCTCCCACTTCCTTCCCCTTTGACCCTTTTCTTCCTATTTCACATTATCTATTATACATTTAGTCCTTATTTACACTTTCAGTTTCTCACACCAGAGAAACTATTCGGTATTTACACGTGTGTCCTATTTATTTCACTTAAGAGTATGGCCTCAATATGCATCCACTTAGCTATAAATGTCTCTAATTTCTCATTTTTTATGGCTGAGTAGTACTCTATTTTATAAAAAAAACACATTTTCTTTATCCAGTCTCCAGTTGATGGGCATTTGGGCTGTTTCCAAGTTTTAGCTATTACAAACTGCGCTGCTATGAACATGGGTGCACATATATCATTGTGGTATGATTCTTTTAATTTTGGGGGAAGATCCCCAGCAGTGGAATAGCGGGGTCAAATGGGATTTCCAGTCCTAGTTCTTTGAGGTATCTCCATACTGATTTCCACAGTGCTTGCACCAGTCTACACTCCCACCAGCAGTGGAGCAGGCTTCCTCTTTCCCCACAGCCCCACCAGCATTTGTTATTGGTTGATTTCATGATAGCAGCCATTCTTTCTGGAGTGAAGTGGAATCTCAGCATTGTTTTCATTTGCATCTCTCGAATGACCAGTGATGTTGAACATTTTTTCATGTATTTATTTGCTATTTCTACTTCTTTGTCTGAGAAATGTCTGTTCATTTCAGATGCCCATTTTTGGATTGGGTCTTTAAATTTGGGAGGTCTGATCTTTTTAAGTTCTTTATAGATTCAAGGTAGTAGACCTTTGTCTGAGGAAGAGCAGGTGAAGATTTTTTCCCACATTGTGGATTGTCTCTTCACACTGCTGGTGGTTTCTCTTGCTGTGCAGAAGCTTTTTAATAAGAAGAGATCCCATTTGTTGATTGTTTGTGCTAGTTCACGGGCAACTGAGGTTTTGTTCATAAAATCTTTTCCTAAACCGATGTCTTCAAGGGTTCTACCTAACCTCTGTTCCAACTGGTTCAGAGTTTCTATTTTAATATTTAGATCTTTAATCCATTTTGATTTTAGTTTAGTGCATGGTGAGAGATATAGGTCTAGTTTTAATCTTTGGCAAGTTGAAGCCCAATTTTTCCAGAACCATTTCTTAAAGAGGCTATCTTTCCTCCAGTGAGGGTGTTTGGCTCCTTTGTCGAAGATAACATGGCTGAGTGTGTCTGGCGTTGTTTCTGCATCTTCTAATCTGTTCCACTGGTCCTCAAGCCTGTTTCTTTGCCAGTACCATGATGTTTTTATCACAGTAGCTTTGTAGTAGAGTTGCAGGTTTGGGATTGTGATACCCCCCTGCCATGTCTCTGTTGCCTAGAATTGCTTTTGCTATTCTGGGTCTATTCTTGTTCCAAATGAATTTTTGGATTGTTTTCTCGAGGTCCATGAAGTATGCTGCTGGGATCTCAATTGGAATTGCATTAAATCTATATAGCAGTTTTGGAAGTATGGCCATTTTCACTATATTAATCCTTCCTACCCAGGAGCAGGGGATGTCTGTCCATTTTCTGATATCATCTTCAATCTCTCTTTTCAGAGTGCCATAGTTTTCAGAGAAGAGGTCTTTGATTTCTTTCATTAGGATGATTCCTAGGTATTTCAGTTTTTTGGATGCTATTGTGAAAGGAATTATTTGCCCTATTTCTCTCTCAGTGAATCTGTCATTGGTGTAGAGGAAAGCTATTGATTTTTGGGTGTTGACCTTGTAATCAGCTACTTGACTGAATTTGGTTATTAAGTCTAGAAGACTTTTGGTGGAGTTCTTGGGGTCTTCTATATAGAGTATCATGTCATCTGCAAATAATGACAATTTGATTTCTTCATTTCCTATCTTTATTCCTTTTATTTCTTTCTCTTGTCTAGTTGCCGTGGCTAATGTTTCCAGAACTATATTGAACAAGAGTGGTGATAGTGGACATCCTTGTCTTGTTCCTGATTTGAGTGTGAAGGATTTCAGTTTTTGACCATTTAGTATGATATTGGCTGTTGGTTTTTCATAGATGGCTTCTATCAGTTTGAGGTAGAGACCATCTATTCCAATTTTTTGTAGGGTTTTTATCATAAATGCATGTTGGATTTTGTCAAATGCTTTTTCTGCATCTATGGAGATAATCATATGGTTTTTGTCCTTGACTCTATTGATATAGTGTATTACATTAATTGATTTTCGTATATTGAACCATCCCTGCATCCCTGGGATGAATCCCACTGGATCAGGGTGTATGATTTTCTTGATGATCTTCTGCATTCTGTTTGCCATTATCTTATTAAGGATTTTTTGCATCTATGTTCATTAGTGAGATTGGCCTATAGTTCTCTTTTTCCGTTGGATCTTTCTCTGCTTTGGGGATCAAGGTGATGCTTGCTTCCAGGAATGAATTTGGGAGTACTGCTTCTCTTTCAATTTCATTGAAGAGTTTAAACAGTAGTGGCAGCAGTTCCTCTCTAAATGTCTTGTAGAATTCAGCAGTGAAGCCATCAGGGCCCGGGCTTTTCTTAGGTGATAAGTTTTTAATTACATTTTCAATTTCATTGGTTGATATTGGATTGTTCAGAATTTTTAGGTCTTCTTCATTCAACTTTGGTAATTCATATGTATCTAGGAATCTGTCCATTTCTTCTGTGTTGTCCATCTTATTGGAGTATAGGTTCTGGAAGTAGGTATTGATGATCCTCTGGATTTCTGCTGGGTCTGTTGTCATTTCACCCTTTTCATTCCTAATTGCATGGATTTGGGCCTTTTCTTTCCTTTTTCTGACAAGGTTGGCTAAAGATTTGTCAATTTTGTTGATTCTTTCGAAGAACCAACTCTTGGCTTCATTGATTTTTTTGTATCGTTCTCTTAGTCTCCATTGCATTGATTTCTCCTCTGATCTTCATAATTTCCTCCCTTGTATGAGCTCTGGGGTTGTCCTGCTCTTCTTTTTCTAGAAGCTTGAGGTTCAGCATCAGGTTGTTTAATTGGGCTCGCTCTGTTTTCCTAATATGCGTATTCACTGCTATGAATTTCCCTCGTAAGACTGCTTTCATTGTGTCCCATAGATTCCGATATGTTGTATTGTCATTGTCATTTAATTGAAGGAACTGTCTGATTTCTTCTTTAATTTCCTCTGTGACCCATTGGTTATTCAGAAGTGTGTTGTTCAATTTCCAAGTGCTTATGAAATTTTTTGAGTTTCTTTTTCTATGGATCTCCAATTTCATCCCACTATGGTCTGATAATATACAGGGGATAACTTCAGTTCCTTTGCACTTACTTAAACATGTTCTATGTGTGAGTATGTAGTCTATTTTGGAGAATGACCCATGTGCATCTGAGAAGAATGTGTATTCTGATTTTGTGGGGTGGAAGACTCTGTAAACATCTGTTAAGTTCATTTGTTCAAGAGTTCAATTGAGTTCTAGTATTTCAGTACTTATTTTTAGTCTAGTTGATCTATCTATTTGTGACAGTGGGGTGGTAAGGTCCCCCACTACAATTGTATTAGTGCCTATATGGCTTTTCACGTCCGTTAGTATTTGTTTTATATAGTTGGGTGCACAAGTGTTTGGTGCATAGATATTTATGATTGTCATCTCTTCCTCTTGGATTCTTCCCTTTACAAGGATGTAGTGTCCTTCTTCATCTCTCTTAATTAGTGTTGGTTTGAAATCTACTTCATCTGCAAAGAGGATAGCTACTCCTGCTTTTTTTCGGCTTCCTGTCACATGCAGTATTGTTTTCCACCCTTTAACTTTCAGTCTATGAGTTTCCTTTTGAATGAAGTGTGTTTCTTGTATGCAGCATATTGTTGGATTTTGCTTCTTCACCCATTCTGCCAGTCTATTTCTTTTGATTGGTGAATTGAGACCATTAACGTTGATGGTTATAACTGAAACATATTGACTTGTCATTGCCATGACTTTTTCTTTTTGTTGGGTTCTCCCCCTTTACATTTAATTTCTTGTCATGCCAGATGGGTTCATTCTGCTTTGCTTCCTGGGGTTGTGATCCTCAATGTCTGTTCCTAGGCTATTGTGTAAAATTCTTTGGAGTGCTGGTTTGGTATTCACAAAGTTCCTAAGGTGCTCTTTGTCATGAAAGTATCTTATTTCTCCATCCATTTTGAAAGATAGTTTTACAGGGTACATCAATCTGGGTTGGAGGCTGTTTTCTTTTAGGGCTTGGAATATGTCACTCCAAGCTCTTCTTGCCTTGATGGTTTGTGTTGAGAAGTCTGCTGTGATTCTGATGGGCTTTCCTTTGTATGTGATTTGTTTCTTTTCTCTGACTGCTTGGAGAACTTTGTTCTTCTGTTGAGTTTCTGGAATCTTAACAATTATATGCCTATGTGTAGATTTGTTTTGATCAAGGCTATTTGGAGTCCTATATGCCTCACTTATCTGTATGTCAAGCTCTTTTCCCCTGCTTGGGAAATTTTCTGCCATTATTTCTGTGAAGAGATTTTTTATGTCATCTGCACTATCTCCTGTTTCTTCATTGAGCCCAATAAGTCTTATGTTATTCTTTTTTGCATCATCTAGCAGCTGCTGGATTGATTTCTCATGTTCCCTTATAATTTTGAAGCAGTTTTTCTTTTCCTCCTCACTAATTGCAATCTTATCTTCTATATCTGAAATTCTGTCCTCACACTGGCTCATTCTGCTGTGTAGACTTTCAATGGAGTTTTTCATGTCCTGGAAATATATTTGCATCTGTTTTATGGAATCCATTTGTTTCTTATGTTGGGGTTCCATCATGTTCCTGAGCTCCTCTCTAGATTTATTAATCATGTCTTGCACTAGGGGCACAATTTCTCCTGTCATCTGAGAAATTATTTCTGATTTCATTTTTTCCAGATCCCCTTTTGTTGCCAGTTCAGTGGGTCCAGGTGGTTGAGTATCAGAGTGTTCCATCTCATTTCCCTTTGGGGTTGCTGTAGGTGATCTGGAAGTCTGGTTTTGAGACTTATTTATTTGTTTTCTCATTTCGACTGGGGCAGGGGGCTGTTAGCACCTGCACAGATTACCTCCTCTGAGCTGGGTGAGGTGGGACAGGGGCCGGGAGCAGAAGTAGGGATGGTGACCCAAAAGCCCTTTCCTGTGGGCTGGGAGCAACCAGAGGGATGTTGGCCGGGAAATCCCTTCCTCTGAACCAGGAGCAGTGGGATGGTGGCCCAGAAGCCCCTTCCTCTTGGCCAGGAGCAGTGGGACAGAAGGTGGCCCAAAAGTCCTTTCCTCTGGGCTGGGAGCAGTGGGAGGGATGGTGACCGGGAAGCCCCTTCCTCTGGACCAGGAGCAGTGGGACAATGGCTCAGAAGCCCCTACCTCTGGGCCGGGAACAGTGGGACTCAGTACCTTGGTCTGGTGGTCTGGTGTCCTCTGCGCCTTGGTAATGTGGAATCAGGTGGCTGCCTGTCTGCAGTGGGGTGATCTGGTGTCTTCCACGTGACTCAGGACCTCGGTAGGGCGTGCACAGACCTGCCTGTCTGCAGTGGGCTAAGATTACAACTTTTATTATATACCATTTGTGTAAAGAGTAAGGCCTTGTTATCATTTAAATACTGAAAAATATCCCAAACATATTATCTCTTGGATAATTATCCTTTCCTTTCAAGACTTTCAAGACTTGTCATTTAAGTCTAATCGAAATCACAAAAATGCTAAATACTGGGCTGCAATTCTTTTAAAATTAGGCCATTGTGATGTTATGGTTTGAGATCAGTTCCCAAAATGGAGATTTTACAAGTGATCTCCGAATTGCACTCAAACCAACTATTTAATGCTAAGTAGTAAATACGTAAAGTGGTGCCTCGTTTCACAAATGCTCCTGTTAACAAATAATTCAGTTCACAAAAAGAAGCATTTGGCAAAACTTTGCTTCCATTCTCCAACTCTGCATCAGGTGAGGAACACAACTGTGGCCCCCTTCCCTGGAATCGTGGAACAAATTAAGTTCGTGAACTGTGGCATTACTGCATCTTCAGTACATCTACACAGTGTAATAAGCATGGATTCGTTAAGCCTTGATGCTCATTTCAAAATCATCTAAGGAATTCATTTCCCCTTTCCTTGAACAAATATATCCAAAAGAGTCTCTCTGTGTACAAAAAATTTGCATATTATTCTAATTTGTGAATCTTTATGCCCATGGGGAAATATAAAAGAAATGTTGATATAATTGTTGTTCTATGCAAATGATATTCATATTCATTACTGATGCTTTCCTTTGGAGTAAAATTAGTCCCTTACTCAAACTTTGAGATTTATTTCCTTCTTTTAAAAAGACAAGTGACTGTTAACTGGAAATAAAAACTGCAGCCTCACTACTCATTCAAATATTTAATAGGATCTGCAGTGTTAATCTTGAAATTTCACTCTAGCATTGACAGTAAATTCTGCATCTTATTCTAATTGAAATCATATCTGTATTATATTTTAGTAGTTGTTCTCATCCAAACATCTTCTAATTTCCCCAACTAGACTGTACACCCTTTCAGCATAGTTCACTTAATCCCTGGAATATGCACCCCTACTCACAGGTAAGCTGTAATAGAGCAGATCCCCATATGTACTTAAAGTGGGTAAGTGAACTACATGATGGGTAATTATAACCCAATAAAGCCACTGAAAAGAAAGTGTTTCCTTGAACTTGGTTGTTCTCCACACAGAAGTATTCCTACAAATAATGTGGGTTGTGTGGGTGGAATATGGCCTGGGAAGTGAGGTGTTTAACATCTCAGTCTTGAGTGTCAGACAAGGCTGACCTCTGGCACATCACTTAAGGCACTGTGTCCCTTGGGTAAGTCAACTATTTCTTTACCTGTGTGTAATTGTCTAGATTAACAATACCACAGAAATTTCTTCACAGGCAGCATGTCACATCACACACAACAAATGTTAGAGATTTCTTCTTTCACTTTTACAACAGTAGTATTATTATTATCAGTATTATCTTTTTTATGATTATAATTATTAACAAAGTATTATGTGTCTGTACTTAACCTTGGGGTGCGGAGATAATGAAGAAGCAAGTAAACTTTGATCAGATAATTAATTAGATTTTTAATTCGATTATTAATCCTGAATAACAATCATTATGGAAAATGTTATTTTGAACTTTAATTATAAGAACCCATCATTTCATCTTTATTCTTACAACTAGAGTAATGGATTCACAGAGCTAATAAAAAAATTAAATGGATGAGCTATTAATGAAATAATCTACTTATCCTATTCCTCCTCATCCACAAAGTGACTCTGATTTGTTTAAATTTGCAGTTCTACTAAAGGATACTATTTTATGGCTTAATAGAAAACTTGCTCATTTATTTTATTAATTTTAGATGATAGTACCAATATCCCTAACCCCACCTCTCCATCTTTTTTTCTTTTTCACTGAAGTAGAAGCAGTAGTGGTGGTTAGAAGAAAATATGTGGTCCCCACATTAATGGTTCCTTTGTCTTCTTGGGGCTCCAGTGGCTCTCCTACCATTCTCATTCCCCTTACTTACTCCAAGCCAAAGGAGGTGAAGAACGATGTCTGATGGGTAAAACTGGGCAAAATAAACCAGGCAAGGTCCTGCTAATTCAAACCTTCTTTTTTGGGAGTTCTCCACAAGTTTTCTGCTGCTCTCTACGGTGAGGACAGGTCTGTCCAACCCAGCACTGCAGGATGGTTACATCTGTCCAATCCAGTAGTTCACTTAATGAGCCCATCTGGCCTCACACATAATACACTCAGAAAGTAAAGAGAGCCTTCTCATTGTGCTGTTCATGTTTCTCAGTTTCTTAGTGAGGAAGAGATGTGCTATTTATTGAGATAAATAAATCCCTTGAAAACATCGAGATTAATTCTGTTATTTTTTTCTTCTTTATCTGAGTACTGCTATGTGCACTGAAATTCATATATTGAAATCTTAATCCCCAGAGTGATAGTAACAGGAGGTAAAAACTTTGAGAGAAGATCCTCATGCGTTGGATTAGCGCCCTCCTAGAAATATCCCAGAAGCTAGCTCACCCCTTCTACCATGTGAGCACACAAAGACTGAATTGTCCTAGGAGGAATGGACCATCGCCAGACTGAATCTGGCTTGATGTTTGCTTCCTCAGCCTCTAGAACTGCGGAAAATAAACTTCTGTTTTTGGCAAGCTACCTCATTTTTGCTATTTTGTTATAACATCCTAAGAGGGTTCTTCGAATTAAATAATATACTTAACCTATATTTTATTCGAGGAAGCTTAATAACTTGATTCCTTTCTTTTGAATCCTTACCTACACAAGCACATTTTATCTCTCCCTTTTACATTACCTTCTATCAGTAACATTTCTACTTTTACATTGTAAAGTTCATTACATTTCGATTCTATTATATAACCATAATTAAATAATCATATTTTCTCTATAAATGTTATAACAATTGAAAACTAATAAATAACAGTAAATAAAGTGACTTTATAAATATTCTATGGAGAGTTAACAAATGTACTAAGATTCTATTTCCTTCACTCTAGCACCAATATTACCACCATTGCTGTAGTAATTGATGTATAGTGATACTAAGCATTCAGGAAAAAATTATACCTCAATATTTTATCAGAACTATACCATATTTAGTTTACTTCACATTTGGACCATGACTTTCTTAGACATAGTTAGCCGTTATTTTTCTTAGAGTTTATATTTGCCTCATTTATTTCTTTGAGGGAAGAAGCATAGACTTCCTTCAGTGTGTCACTGCTCTCATCCAGTTCATTTGTCACTCTGTTTGTTGCTAGGAATCATGTTCATCTTCTTGAAAGCATCTTTGAAGCCTAGTGAATGCCGGTTCCAATTTGGCATCGATTGCTTTGTATAACTGTGACCCACTTATTAAGCTAATATTTTTTCTACTGAATTTCTGGGTCAGTTCAACTGATTTTGTACCCCATATCCGCTGCTGTTTAAATCTTATTTGTTCAGACCCTGGGTATTAACCAAGTACTTATTATGTACAAGGCATAGTGCCATGCATTATGGAAACTAAAGGAAAGTAAAAAAATTTGTTCTGCCCAAGAAAAACTCATAATCTGGAACTTAAACACATGTATAATTACAAAATTAAAACTTCAAGGAGGTTAACAAAAAATAGAATATTGAGCAATAGTGAAATGAAAAACAAAACTGTATCAGAAAATAACAGAATAGGAAGGAATCAGTGAAGGGATGGAAATAGGAAATGGTGAGACTAGATCAGAGAATGCATGAAGTAGGAAGATAGACTCACTGTGCTCTCAGCAATAGTGCAAAAATACAATCACATTCTTAGAAAAAATGGTCATCCAAATTGTGATGAACTGTTACAATAATCTTAGTCCAAAGGAAAGCTAAGATAAAATTCACTCAGAACATAAGAAAATTAAATACAGTACTCTCTTATTATCCTCAGGGTATACATTCCAGGGCCCTAGTGGATACCTGAAACCACAGAGAGTACTAAACACTGTGTACATAGTACTATGCTTTTTCCTATCCAAATGTACCTATGATAAAACATAATTTGTAAATTAAGTAAGAAATTAACAGTAGCCCTGCTTCTTGGTACTCCTCAGGACTTTGTTGGATGTTCTAAGTGGTATAGTGTAAGAGGGTTGTTTAAGTGGGACATGCTTAGGATAGCCTCAAGCAAGGTGACCGAGTAACTGAAATGCTCTGAAGGCAAAGAATTGAGGAAATTGTGTCTATATTTGAGGAAGAGCAGACTTGGTGGTAGAAAACATGCCCAACTTTCAATAGAATAATTATAACAATATGCTATAATAAAAGTTCTCTAAACTATATTAATTTATCAGTTATAGTTATCTAAACAGTATGATCTGTATTTCTAGAATATTCCATTTAATATAGTCATATAGTGACTGAACATGGGTAACTGAAACTACAGGAAACGTATCATGTATAAGAGGGTGGAATTTTTCCACCACTATAATTGTTTCTCAGTCATTTTTAAATGTAGCTTTGCAGTATAATATTGGAAATGGGGGAAACCTAGATGATTAAAACCAGGAAGGCCGTATTGTGATATACATGTCTCCCCTTATATAGCTATTCATTAAGTCCCAGGAAGAGAGGGAACTAAGGGCACCGAATCACTTTGCCTAGCTGACTCTGTTTCCATCTTCTATATCATTGCACTTGACAATATTAGCAAGGAAGTATTAAAACATTTTAATGCCCTCTTGATTTGGTCCTATTTTTTTCTTGTTCTTGTAACTTGACTGGATTTCCAGTCGTCACTACTTTGCTTTGTTGTCGGTTAAATAAACCACCTATTCATAGAGCCTATGAAATTTCTAAAGACTTTTAAATCTCTTAATGTAGTTTATTTTAAATATATTTTGACATGATGACAGTTTCTTTACTTGCCTTTCCCTTTGATTGTATTTGTTTTTATACTAATCTGCTAAAATATAACACTGATATTTTCTGATAAAAAGTTGAAAGAGAAAGAGTTTTGCCAGGGCTTTTAGTAACTAATACAGATCGAGAATCACCTAAACAATGGGGTTAGGAAAATATTTTTCAATGAGATATTTAAGTTGCAGGAGATTAGAGAATTTTCAAAACAACAAAATCTCAAATTTTTTTATCAGAAATTCCTCTTTTTGAGTATCTTTAGTTGCACTGTCTTAGCTGCCATGATGTCAGAATCAATTAAAAATATTTACCTTTCATGATCATGATTGTACTTTGGGGAAGAGTCAGAAGTCACACTGCAAGCACCAGAGAATAGAGGGGATGAGAACGTGAGCCTGCCTTTCTGGTTAGTAGCACTTGGAAGCAACATTCACTATATTTTTAATCACACCTTTTAAACACATTCATAAAAGAAGACTTCCAGAACCGCTTCAGAAGGTGACAAGAACAAGAGGATAAATATTTTCAAAGCCAGGGGAGGGGGTGTTTTGAGAGGGATTAATGGCAATATGTCTCTTACTGTAATAAATATTTTTTATTTAAACACTCCATATTTTGATCATTAAATTTTCTGATATTAAATTGAGTGTTCACCTTACATATATGAAACTTTGATTTTTCAATCTTTCATCAATAAACCTGGAATTTTAAAAACTAAAGGCCCACTAAGGTCCAGATATCCAGATACAGTAATGTGTGCATACATTATGTGAGTTGGTGAAAACTGGGCCCACAAGAAAATTTCTGAAATGAATGGTCCTGCTAAGCTACATATTACTGATTTTTCTGATACCTCAAAATCGAAATTTTTCTGTTCAAAGTCCTGATTCTTAATATTGAACAAAGATTCTAATTGTACAGATAACCAAATACATGTCCTCATCCATATAGGATCCCAAGGGCTGCAGCTTACTGTAATCCTGACCTGAGACATTTCATAATCTTGAATATCTCCCATGTTTAGGCCTGAACTATTCTCAGTTGCTCTAAAGCTGAGTTAGTTTAAGAAGTGGTCCCTAAGCTCATCCTCGGTTGCCAGGGTAATGGGTTTCAATTGTTGAACTTACAGTTCTGTGGAAAAGAGAGTTGTTTGACTCACGCACAATCATGATAGTATTTTATTTATATCTAATCTGAATTTGATAGTTTGTTATACATTTATAAGATCAAAAGAACTCCATTTGAAGACTCACCAAGTACAGTTTCATAAGTGGACATAACTAATCCATGCTTGTGTTGTTGAATTGTTGTATTCTGGAACAAAGCGTAATAATTTGGCAAAATATATGTTGTCTTATGATGTTTTCCCCCTTTTAATCATAAGGAAACGTGATATTTGTTTAGTAATGGCACAAATATTTTGAAAGTTCACCTTTTATTATTCCTTTTCTAAGATTGAAATGGGGAATCCTCAGTAAAAGAAAAAAGGGGCTTTATCACATGTCAAGTCTGAGCTAGTCGGCAGACTGACAAATGACAGATCATACAAAGAAGAAAACAAATCTCTTCTAAATCTGTGTTATTAGAGATTGAATTTAGACACCTTTCTCTGCCATTTGACAGATATCAGCTGAATGGAGATTTCAAATGTAGCCATAGACCCAAGCTCATTGAAACTACTTACTATGAAATGAACATTGTGTATATTTGCAATGATGGTTCCAAAATAACTTTTCTGTAAACTAGTTTCCATCTTAGATACACTTGTTCTCTTGTTATTATAAAAAGGACAAAAACAGACAAGGCAGCAGATGCCAAACACCAACACAAATAACCTCTCCTGGTTTTCAAAATACTTTCAAATATTCCAAATGGCTTCTTGCTATATAAGGGAAAACAAAATTTTAAATGAGGTTAAATATATGAATTTTTTCAAATTTTTACTTTTCAATCCTTTGTCAACAACTACAATATAAATTCCCTGTGAGTTTTTCCTTATAATGGAATCTTCTAAAGAGCATTGCTTATGGCAGAAATCGAACACATAGTTGGACTAATCAGTTACTAGGATTAACAGAATAAATAGCTTACACATAAAGTCAATATAAGTCCCAAGATATTATGCTTTTTGGTTCATTTTGAAAGCTTTGGATGGATGAAAGCTTTTGAAATGGATGCAAATTTTTTTTACAAATTTTTCTAATATAGAATATCTAGAAGAACACTATCCCTGCCAGGTCAATGATATTATAAATAAAATATATCACAGAATGCTGTAAAAATTATGGCAATGTGCAGGCCCTCTGATAAAAATGGTTAACGTGTATTTCCTAAGATTGCAAGAATCCACCATCTGTAATTAAATTGTGGATTTTATGCCAATGTCTCTTTCATGAAATGGACAATGAATTTTATTTAACATACGTACAAATTCTCAAGTGAATGCATTGTCAAAGAAAAGAGGTTAAAGAAGAATACATTTAGTAAGAATAGTTAAAATGTAAAACATAAAATGAAAATCAGAGTATAACAAGGTCAGATGTAGGAAGGGTAAGTGGCTTAGGGTTGAACAAGGGAAAAGTGCTTCTAAATAGTGCACTGCACAGGGGCTGCCATCTCGGGAGATTTGGAAGGATTCGGAGCTGAAGGGAATAAAACAACAGCTTGTATGGTCTTTATTTAAATCATAAATTTCCCTTCTCCACTATCTCCCCTGTAGTTATCTGACATCAATACATAAACATTCCCCATTTTACAGATTTCTAAAGTTCCTGAAATAACCCATTTCAATGTTTACAACTTAGATTATGAGAAAAGTCTTCCTTAAAATGAAGCAAAAATGCTGCCCCCAAATGCCTACCTATTGCTCTTTGTCATATGCATTCCAGTTAGGCAGTCAAGTCTTCTGTGTGTACATGGGAATACCTCAAATATTGAAAGTTGGGCATGTTTTCTACCACCAAGTCTGCTCTTCCTCAAATATAGACACAATTTCCTCAATTCTTTGCCTTCAGAGCATTTCAGTTACTCGGTCACCTTGCTTGAGGCTATCCTAAGCATGTCCCACTTAAACAACCCTCTTACACTATACCACTTAGAACATCCAACAAAGTCCTGAGGAGTACCAAGAAGCAGGGCTACAGAGGACATTTATCACTGACTTCTCACAGCTGTCCCCTCTATTCTTACTATAATACCCTGACTTTCCCCCCTGGAAACTCATTTCTCCCATTTAGGTTTTAAGTGAGATAATTCACAACCCCTGCTTTAGGTACTTAGTCTATGCCACCACTGAAGTACATAATCCCACCTAAATCAATTAAAACACAGGAAGTTTGCTGTGACTTCACAAAATGAAGACTCCTCGTCCCAGAAAGCATCATGAATTGACATCTCCTGACCAGATGTGAAAGAGAAAGTTTGTATCCCACAACCTGTTGAAAACTATCTCATAACTTTGTACAGAGAACCCCTTTGAGCAGGCAAAGCCATGAAATAAGGAATTACTACAATGTTCTTTTAGTTTGGAATAACCACAAATTCCCTCCCAAATACACACACACACACACACACACACACACACACACACACACACAGCACAGTTTCTCATGCTGCTGCCTCTGCCTAGACTACTCTTCTGCTAGACTACTCTTCTGTCTCTTCTTTCTCTCATTAACTTCTAACCATCCTTCAAATTTTAGTCCTACTGCCACTCCCCTAGAAAAGCCTCTGCTTTCTCATCCAAGTCAAATCTTTGTATTATTAGTTTCTATCTCACCACATACTTCATGTGTTTATTATAATAATATTAAGTGTATATTTATGATTGCTTGATAATTATCTCCCTTCACTAGCCTATAATCTCTGGGGATGAACATTTTTTTCTTGTATGTTACGAATGCCAAGCACCTGGCATCTGATGAACAGTCAGTGTATGTTTTGGAAGGAATGAATATAGGAATAAATGACACAGTAATGGGCAACACGGTGAGGAAGATTTCTACATGGGTAGTGAGCTCACCTAGGACAGTATCAGGATTAAACCTGGAAATAAAAATTACAAAGCGTGTACATCTTTATAAACGAAGAGAAGATACCAGTAAGCTAATAGATGACATCATATGGGCGCACAGAAACATGATAGAAATATTAAGTACTCAAATACTACCAATCCCTAGAAGTATTCAAATGGACAGAAGAAAATTGGTAAAAAAAACAGAACTACCAACAAGGAGGTTTCTCCTTTGCAGACTCCACAGTCTAGCGGAGAAAATGATTCCAAGTCCTAGTGTTAAGGCTAGAAGACTTGGTGGCTGTTGGAGGGATCAGTAACTATACTGGATCAGGTTCTCTAAAGGAATAGAATCAATAGGAATATACATAAGGTCCAGTAACTGCTCAGTCCAAGACACTGACAGCACAGAACGAAAGGGATCAAGAATGCAGCACCAGTCCAAGACCAAAGCCCTTGAAGCCTCCTGAGAGTTGCTGGTATGAGTCTGCATGGAAAGGCTGAAGAACCTGCTGGTGGATGTCCACAGGTGATAACAGCAAAAGAAGCACCCATGCAAGCAGAATAGAATTTCCAAAAACACACCTGAACTTCTTCTTTTGCCCCTTTCATTCTCCTGGACCACAAGCCCATTGGATGGTGTCACTCACAATCATTCTCCCCTCAGCTTGTTGGACCACATGCCTGAAAACACCTCACAGACACAACCAGAAAAGTGGTTTACTAATCTGCTAGGCATTTCTTGATCTAGTCAAGTTCACTTAACATGATTAAGAGTCACAATAGCATAGGTGAGTTGACTCCAAAGAGCACTGAAATTAAAAGTTTGAAGGAGAGGAACTAGAGATAGGCAAAGTGGAGGAACCAGAGGGAATTGTGGAGATCAAGGTGGAAATCATATGAAGACTCAGACAAATGAAGTGACTCAGCTTATATCATGAAGTTAATTCATAACAAAGTCTATGCAAGAATGTACATCTGCTTTATTAAGCCCCATATATTTTGGCCAAATACACAGCAGAGCTAGTGATGGAAAAGCCTCAGAAAATTAAATTAATAATTGCCTTGTCATGGTAGTTGATTTTTAATATGAGTAGAATAAATTCCAAAATACATTTAAGTACTGAGGTAATGTATTGTACCCAGAAATATTTCCTTCTCTCTTTTATAATGTAAGCTCCCAAACAATGTCACATGCTCACATAGCTTCCCTAAATACCAACTGAATATAAATAAATTAGCAAAGAGTAATCGGGAAATGTCAACATTCCCAGATGCTGATGGTCAGACTAATGATGCCAATTATGAAAATTGATTTTGAAAATAAAACAGATGTCCTAATACATATCAGCAGCACAATTCCTGGAGACACAGACCCTCAAGAGGAAAGAGATGGAATCATAAATTTAAGTAAATGTTGAAAGAGTTTAGCCCGAGGCACGTATATCACTGTAGAGTGCAATGTCCTGAGCATTATACAAATGTTAATGGCTCAAGAGGAAAGAGCTGTCAACACTGAGCTAAGGCTGTAGAAAAAGATTTCATTCAACAAACATTTACTGAGCACTATTATCATTAGGCATTGTTCTGGGCACTGGTGAGCAGTGAACAAGAGTCAAAATTCCCTGCAGACGTTCTAGGAAGGAGACACAGAAAGTATATATTTTGAGTAGTGATAAATGCTATGGAGGATAAAAATTAGATCAAGGAATAAAAATGTGGACACAACAGGAAGGTTGGTAAAGGTCCTCTGACAAGGGAACATTTATGTGGACCCTGACATTTGAATTGATGCGTATCTGGGGTTTAAAGGGACAATGGAGGAGGCCACAAGGGAGATGGGGAGGAATTTCCAGACACAGGAAGGAAGAGAGCAGCCCAGAGACCCCCCAAAATAAGGTTTTTTCCCCCACCTAAAACCCTTTCCTCTTTCTAATAATGGTATTATAGTGGTGGGAAAATTCCACCTCCATCATAACACAGATTAACGGGATTAATGTACTTTCTGTTAAGGATAATGTCTTGCACATAAGGAATTCATCTACTTTTAAGAAACAGAACAAATCTCAATGTGATCTTATACCTGCTGCTTTTCAGGTGTCTTCCCCATAGAATAGCATATTTTAACCCTTTTGGTAACTTGAAATTCCTTTCTCCACTTCTCCAAATTCTTAGGCCATTTCCTTCAGACTAGGTGAAGTATGGATTGTGGTCTTCACCACTTACAGCATAAAATTCCCTTAAAGCGATGAGGAACTCAGAACTGTTCAATCACAGTAAGTCCTTGCACTTGTGTGAGGGCTCCAGGACATAGGTCCTTTCTTTCCACTGAGGCTGCCAGTTGTCTTTGTGGTATGAACCTGAAGCTTTTGGAAGTCATCATCCAGATCCAGAGTATGAAAATAACACAAGGGCAAAGCAGAGATAAAAGACAGAGACATTGAAGTCGGACTTCCTTTGCGAACCTCTAAATAAAACCCTGCCTGCAGGTAAACTTAGCCAGTATTTTTAAGGTTTATGAAACAATAAATTTCTCTTTGGGGCAGTGAACTTGATACCGTATCACTGGCTAACATGTGCCTTAATTTTATGAGCATATTGCGTCTGTCTTCATTTATACTGCTACAGCATGCTAGGCTGGATTAAATAACATTTACTTTTTAATTTCTACGCTTATGTCTTCACAAGGCCTTTCTTTGGTTAAAACAGACAGATGATGGGGGCGGTCTCTTGTCTCCCCCCATTTCTACAAGGGTACTAACCCCATCACGACGATTTCACCCTCATACCCTAATCATACCTGCAAGATCTTATCTCCAAATACCATCATGAGGAGAATTAGGGTCACAATATATGAATTTGAGGGGACACAGTCTACAGTGATGTTCAGGGAAAGCACTGTCAGGTGTTATTTTAGAAATTAGGATGGTACTCAAGGAAGCATCCCACAGAGACTTCTAGGAAAACATGATTCTTGACATTTAAAGAGACTGATATTGTAGAAGCACTGAGGGACATAGTTTTAAAATAGAGAGGGATATGGTTTGAGGTGTTTACAATGCCCACACACAGAACTCACTTTTCTGGATTTCTTACTCATAAAAATGTGACTATAGGGGTTAGGGTGTAGCTCAGTGATAGAATACTTGCTTAGCATGCATTGAGGCCTTGGGCTTAGTCCCCAGTGCTGTCAAAAAAATGTACACATGTGTAAAGCATGGTAGATATTATGATGAGCAGCAATCTGCAGGTGCAAAGATAGATTTAACATTTATACATTATTAAAGGGAACCAAAGCCAAATAGTAGTGAAATCAGCAAAAACATATTAGAGAAAGAGAGATCTCAGGATACAACTGAGCTCAATTCTAAATGTAAGTGGAAATTTATGGCCAAGGAAAGTGGGTGGTACTAAGAGGAGACATCAAAGGTATGAAAAATTCTTGCTAAACTCACCTAACAAGATTCTTGCTGATTACAAACCAGCTGATCAGATATCAAGGGTGGGGAGCTTTTGCTACTCCTGAGTTATGTGGGGACAGGGAAGATGGGGGCCAAGGTTAGGACCCAATTAAGAAGAGGGTTCAGCGGATCCTGACCAAAGTTTAGCCAAGGAGAGGATTTAACAGCATGACCACTAATTTCAAAGTGTTTTACAGTCATTCCTTGGTAGACTGGGGTTGCTGTTTTTAAATAACATGAGAGTTGAAAAGATGTTTCTCACAGTAAAAATGTACTTGATAATCTTGGGAATTGTTATTTTGTCTGGAACTCAACTAAATTATTTTTTCCTTGTCAACTTAATACTATCACCTCCAAACACTCACTTACAGAAAATTATAAATACATTGTTTCATACATTACATACTTTCCAGGCTCCTTAAATGGTTCTTGGCTTTTCTTTAGGTGAGTTCCACAATGCACCTCATCAGAGTCACCTGATGCTAGTGACTAGAATCACTAGGTGCCTAGTCTTAGGCACACTACATTTGGAGAACTATTCAACAATTAAGTAAATATTTGTTGGACTTTTGATAAAAGAGACTAAAATGTGTTGATCTCTTCTATGTTTATTATATTTCTTATATACCTACTCTCACATAAGTATGAAAAGACAGCGAGGAGACAAATGTCTTTCCTAGGTTAAGATGCTAAGATTAAATCAGAGATGGTCAACTCATTACTCAAATCCACACTTCCTGGACTTGTCCAAGCTGACAGGGAAACCAGTCTATCAGATGCTAACATTCATGACTGATCTTCGCCTCATCAGTTTATCTTCTTTCTCTGCTCTAATTTCATGTGCATTTATTCAGAATCTTTCATCCACAGACACTTTTTCTAAACTGCTGATGGTCTAATTCAGGTTGGAACTACCAGAGTACATGTGGCTGGACTGATCCAGGAAAATATCAAATGTGCTTCTCATATTATCTTTTCTTCACAAAAAGCAATCAGTATTGTATAACTGGTCTCTCTCTTTGATTTCAGGAAGTTCCAAAATCCCAACCAGCTGAATTACCTGACTTTTCTCAACTCTGGCAGGTAAACAAAAAGATATTAAGTAAAGGATATCTAATTTCTGTAACACTTGATTTTTTGCATATCCTTTTCCCAGTTGAGGAAAGTATCGTTCTTTGGCTGTTTGAATATGTTGAATTAAGTAACTATTACAATGGTAATGTCTTTTAGTATGAATCTAACCTGACATTGAACAAAAAAACAAGACTCTTGTGAAATCTCACTATCCAGATGGCCTGAGAGATATTAAATAAATAATTACTGTACAAAGGATAACATATGCATATCTAAGAAAAGAGAGTACAAAGTGTTGACCCTTGCCTGGTCAGTGAGTGAACTGAAGACTTCAGAGAGAAAAGACATTTATGCTGAGAGATCACCAAGCAGGGAAATAATGATGGCTGTTCTGAAAAGAACAGTATTATTCAGAGATTTAAAAGTGTATAACACATGTCCTTTGAATATCGCCCTGCAACTATTTCCATTTCTTCTTTACTCTGTCCATCAGGGACCTAGATAAGTGATTTCACCTGCTTTCTTTCTTAGAGACCATGAAATAAGGTAACACTCTTGCTTAGATTGTTAAAATTTTATAAGTTTTTAAGATTGAAAGAAACTATTCCTGTGGTGAGCACTAAATCTGTGTTACTCTTGTATTTGATTGTACTAGAAAGCTGAATTAAAATCTAGGAAGCATTTCTTTGGAGTCACTAGAAAAACACTTAATAAATATTTTGGAGATTTTTTTCCAGTAATATTTTAAGAAAAATTGTAAAATGATTTTAAACCTAAACCTAGGAGCATGAAATCATGTGGTCTCTTAAGAGTTTATAAAGGAAGTTAAGAACATTATGTCCAACTGCTCATTTTAAAGAGCTCTTTAACATGATAAGTATTCAAACATTTCTGGGTTATTCATGGTCAATCATGAGCACTGTGCCAGTGTGCTTAGTCTCCTGTGGACATGTAGTAGTGTTCTCCAAATTCTCACACTTCCATTTGGCTTGTACACTCCTCTTCCTTCAGTGACACCCAAAACTGCCTTCTCTTTTCAAGATATTTTCTGAAATAAATATGGATATTAGTATATAAAGTAGAAAATTTCCATTTTTTTCTGCTACATATTGATTTTTCACTATCTCAAAGCAAAGTGGACCAGAAAAGGAGCAAGTATATTTCTATTATGGTTTAGACCTTCAATGCCCCCAAAAGTCTCAAGGTCAAGGAGGGGCTTTTGCCAGGCAATTGGATGACAAAGGCACTATACCAATCAGTAGATGAATCCACGATGAGTTCATAGTTGAATGTGCAGTTAGGAAATGGGGAGCAGTTGGAGGGAGGTCACTAGAGGAGTGATTGGGAAAGGTGTATTCTTATCCCCAGCTTCTCTCTTCTCTCTCTCTGCTTACAGACTGCCCAGCTGCCACGGGAGGAGCAGCTTCTTCCACCACACCCTTCTACCATGCTGCTGCCCAATGCTGTCCCACAGAAAGGCAGATTAATAAAAACATTACAGTGGATCCTCATCCACCTTATTCACCAGATCTGCCCCCGTGAGACTTCTGGCTCCTCCCCAAAGTCAATATAACCATGAAAGGTGAATCTTTTAAATCAATTCAGAACATACAGAAAGCCACAATAGTGAAACTAAAGATACCTACAAAAGAAGACTTCCTGAACTGTTTCAGAAAGTGGCAGGAATGATGTGTTCAAAGCCAGAGGAAGTATTTTGAAGAAGATTAATGGCAACATGTCTTTTACTGTAATATTTTTTAAAATTTAATTATTTACCATATTGTTTAATCACGCCTCTTAGTATTATTTAATCACAAACATTTAATTTTTCACTTTGTTTCATTTAAATTTATTTTATTTAAATTAGAATATCAGCTGCACAAAGTATTTCTACTTGCAGGAGATGGTACACTATACAGTTCTCTAGACAGAGAAAAATTATCTTTACTTTGCTTTATGCAAAGATCTGTCCTATATAGTCTATGGTAAAATATAATGAGTATAATACATTATATGTAATTTTATACTACTGAATGTATTAGTAAGGGTTTTCCAGAGATACAGAGCCATTTATTCACTTATTCATATATATATATGAATATATATAAGGAAAGTTTATGTGATAACTAGCTATAAAATTAACGAGTCAGTTGTCAACTTTATTCCAAAATAATCAATTTGAAATATCATAGAAAAAGACCCCATTGTACACAAACATAAAATAACCAGGAATATGACTAACAGTGTAAGATTATTTATGAAAACAATGACATTTTGCTAAAGTATATCATATGAAAGTTTAATACACAGTAACCAGCTTTGAATAATTGTTTCAGTGAATATGAGTTTCCTTACTGCAGACTCCATGATTATAGGGCACAATGAAGACAGTATTATTAGGACCCCTGCACAGCCACATTTGAGACCAAAAGGAGACCTCAAAGGGAAGGATACAGATACCATCAGTTGGGAAGTTAGAAAATGCTGTCAATTTTATTTGTAGGAAAACTTCAATGAGAGAAAATTTAATGTGAAAATCAATTAAAAGATCCATGAAGGCCATTTCTTACCAAAGAAGATCAAAGAAAATCCAGAGATAAAGTACCTCAAATTGACTGGCCTCAATGATTAGAAGAAAAATATATAAAGCTGTAGTTTTCAACAAATTATTCTACCCATGTTTAAAGAGAGTTCAGTAGTTTACTTTTCTGAAAATGTAAAGTTTGAGGAGGGAAAACCGGTCGGTAGAAAAGGATAATGTTCTTTAGATTTAGAGATTAAATGTATATAGCTGTCTAGGAAGTGTTAGGTTCATTTTTAATTGAATTCAAAGGTTTATATTTGGTTTAATAATATGATTTTGATATTATTATGGTTAGAAGCCACAATTACTATCTATGTTGCATAAGATAATTATTGGTTGTTTTGAATTTAAAGTCCCAGAGAGAACTGTTTAATCATAAACTAAGTTTATCATAATTATGCAATTTTAAGGAGGATTTGTAATAAAATGGATTTGGATTTATGCTGAATTTTAGATTAGAAAGATAATGATAGGCTTCCCACAGGTGACAGAATTTGTTCTCTTTGTGGAGGAACCACATTTTCATGTGGTAGAGAATATTTGTTTTTGTTCAGATACTTCTACAGACCTGCTATTCTCTTCCAATATATTTTATTTGTTTTTTCTTCTAAAACCTGATTTTTCTTGGCTTCATTGCCAGTGGGGAAAAAATGAACATACTCCAGAGTTCCTTGAGTTAGGTGTGATCATATGACTAAATTTTAGCTGAAGACTTTTATATAAATATCTTATGTTTCACTTTCTAAAGTAACAGAATTCCTGCTGATTTGAGAACTTTCACACATGTAATTGAGAAATAAACTTTTATTGTCTTAACCCAATGTTGAGTATTTATTATAATTCAAGTTAATTTAGTACCAACTAAAACAAAATGAAATAAGTTGAAGAAAATACGAGGATAGGTAAGAGAAATTACATAGAAGCTAATGATTTTTAATTATTCATAGTATGTTTTTTGGATCTCATAATCTCTTTTGGTTTACTATCTAAGTTGCAGATAGGACTCAGACAATCATTATAATGAAGTGATCAGAAGCCTCATATGGAATAACTACTGCAATGCATATTCAATTCTGACATATAGAATAAGAAAAACAAATGGGATAGATTAAACTCATAAGATACACTAAGCATCAATATGTTAGCAGCTTTTTTTATAGTGAATTACTTTTTATTGAGAAATAGAATTTACCTATTTTTATGGATAAATGTCCATTTGCAATATTTTCTTACATATTTTTTAGAGAAAGTCTGCCAGATATGTCTTTGTTTAGTAAATAGGGCTTACAGTTAGGTCCAGTATGTTAAAACATCACAGATAACTAGTATTTAAATCAACCACATGGGCTTATTTATTGCTTTAATTGTATTTAATGAAACCTAGTCCTGATTATATTGTGAGACTTCCTTTGTAGCAATGGAGAGTTTTTTTTCATGTATGGGTTTTTAAAAATAGTATCCAATAATAAAGTTAAAAATTAGTTATGTTGCTATTATATAAATAAATATTTGTATATGTTGGCAAAAGGTACACCTGAATATCCCAATGGGTCAAACATTAGGAAGACAAGGGTCTAACCTTCCTAAAGGTTAAAATATTATTCTATTCTAGCTCCATAACTAACAGCTGATTTTCACTCTCATGTTAGCAGCTTTTAAAGAAAGATAGACTCATATTTTGTGTGAAGTATGCGTAGATAAATAAGTTAGGTACATAAATATATAAAAAGGACTGGAAGAAACAAGAGAAAGTTAGTATTCATGATAGATGAAGAAAAACCCCCAAAGTGTCATTTGGATGTTATTCAACCTTCCCTTTCCTTCCTATTTGCTACAATTAAGATTTGATACCTTAGTTCAATTGTTTAGTTTGATTTTCAGAGAACAAATAGAAAAGTCTTCAAATACAGGCAAAAATAGGCATCCTATGCTCATTCTTATTCCTTGCCTAATGAGATGTCCAGACTTACTAGTGGGATTCACTCACCATTCCCTTTGGAAAGCCTCCTTCAACCCTTCATACCTGTGTTCCTCAGTGTTTTATGCTCTGTCGCTGTACAATAATTTTCGGTGTCAGCTCTACTTACTTGAGTTCAGGGATGAAGCACTTGCCTTTCATGTGCAATGAGCTTGATTCCATCCCCACTTACGGGGTAAAAACAGATCTTACCAGTTAATTCCATTACAAACATAGTCATGCTTTCAACTGATTCTTCTGCATTCTCCCTTGACATGTTTGGGTAATACAAATCTGTGAACTCCAGAAGATAAATGTCTGGTCAACTAGTACTGACAAAAGCATTGTAGTATTAATGAGCTATTCATCATGAATGTGCTCTCAACATAAAAAAAAACATGAAATATTACAACTCTGGACCCGCTACTGCTGAACAAAGAGCAGAATGGATTAACTCTTCAAAACCAAGTAACAGCTGCAGCCTGGAATTTCATCCTTTGATCATACCATCAATTAAAATGGCAAAAGATCTAAAACCAAATTTATCAATAGCCTAGTAGAAGAAATTAACCTCCTACACATTAATGAATTAAAAATAAAAGACAGCTGCTTTAATGATTCATGGATAGAAACAAAAAAGATTTTTAAAGAGCCCCAAAACTTATAGGAATGTGAATGATTACTAATTTTTTTAAATGTATGCTTTATTTTTCAGTTAGAGGGAACTATGTTTTTGGTTATGATCTTGTTGAATATATTTAATAATTATATTTATTTCAAAAAGTAAAGCTTTTCTCTGATTCAGTCTTAGGAAAATTCATAAATGGGTTGATTTAGGGAAAACATTAAACAACAGAATGACTACTATTCCAAAGTCATTTCCTTAATAAATCATCTGTAAAAGCTAAGGATTTATTATTTAGTAATAGTGGTATAAAGGCAACAAAATGGCTTTTACTTTCTAGAACTTCTGCTTTTCTCAGTATATTAATGTGCATTTATAATAAATAGCATACTTTAACTTTCTATTTGGAAATAACCTTGAACATGCAGAGAAGTTACAAGAATAGTAAAAAGAACACTTGTATCTGTTTTACTCTCTTACACAACCACTACAGAACTTCTAATTTCTACTGATCTTCTAACCACATTGCAATTTTACCACCTGAAAAGGAGCCTATGTAGCTTTTTTTCTTCAATATAGGAACCAGTCTAGGACCATATAGTATATTTAATTTCTACCTTCTTGAGTCTCCTTTAATCTGGAATTTTCCCTAGCTTTTAAAAACATTTATAATATTTTTGAAAAGTAAATATTTTCTTGTGTCCTCTTATTAATAAAAGATCATCTCTTAGAAATTTTTAAATGTTTGTTCATGATTAGATTCAAGTTAGCATTCTTAGCATGCAATTGACTTGCATACTCTTAGCATGAGTATTATAGAAGTCACTTTGATGTAGGAGAAATACAACTGCCAACCTGCTAGATGTCAGATGTGCTGAGTTCATGTGCCTTGAAATTGAAAATTAAATTTCATGTACAGAAAAGCTATTGATTTTTGTGTGTTGACCTTGTATCCAGCTACTTCACAGAATTTGGTTATTAAGTCTAGAAGACTTTTGGTGGAGTTCCTAGGGTCTTTTATATACAGTATCATGCTATCTGCAAGTAACAACAATTTGACTTATTTGTTTCCTATCTTTATTCCTTTTATTTCTTCCTCTTTTCTAATTTATAGCTAAATGGATGCACATTGAGGCAATACTCTTAAGTGAAAAAAAATAGAACACATATGTAAATACCGAATAGTTCCTCTAGTGTGAAAAAATGAAAGTGTAAATAAAGTCTAAAAGGTATAATAGATAATGTGAAATAGGAAGGAAAGGTGCGAAGGGGAAGGGAAGGGGAAGTGGGAGGGGTAGGGAAAAGGAAAGAAGGGAATGAAATTAATATGAGAAAAAAAATGGAAACAAAGTCTTTGTAAATAGGGAGGGATGGAGGGGTTGAAGGGAGGGCAGGAGAATGGGGAAAAATAGGAACCGAGAGAGATTATGTAAAGGTGCAAATTTCCAATGATGAATGTCTAATCCTAACCCTAACCCTAAATGTACCAATAAAATTAATTTTAAGAAAGAAAAATAAATTCCAAAGGACAATGGAGGTTAAGAGTAGGAAAATTTTTTGAGAGAGCACTTCTGAGAGTCAGGAGGGTTCCAGAGTGGGTTGCCACCCAAGCCCTCTCTGATTGTATATTAATTTTTAACTAACTTAGCTTTCTATAACTTTATGTCTTTGTCAGAGTATTCCACGTGGAGGCATGTGGTGTTCATTTCCATTTCATTGTTGATGTAATTTTTCACATTTGGCCAAGGGTGGGTTCAGTCAATATTTTTTTTCCCTTGCAAGTGGTAAGGAATTTGTAAGGAGACACATTTAATACCAGACTGTATCCCACTCTACATCAAAGTTTCCTTCAGGATTAATCATTCACTGGTGGTTCTTGCATGAACAGATCTTTACGGTGCTGGTTGTTAAATGATTGTTAAATTCCAGCACACCACACATTTACATAGCCTGAACTCAGCCTCCTGCTGCAAACAAGAACTTACTCTTCTTCCACAATTTTTACTCATTTTTTGGAACCCACATGTTCTTATGGATTTCTATTTTGTTGAGTTTCTGTATTTCAGTACTTATTTATATTGATGGTCAACCTGTGCAATATTTGGTCAGTGTGAAGCTGGTCTCCCTTTGTCCTACACATATTATCTAGGATCCTTATGCACATATTATCTGTAATCCAAATGCAGATTCATTATTCAGACCCAAAACTATTGGATCTGACTTTCTGGATGCTGGCAAAGCCAGATGGTTTTTATAAGCAATAAAAGTAAAAATCATAGAAAGTGCCAAAAAAAATTGTAACTCATGAAGTTAATTAGACAAGAAAGACTATTCAAGACTAATGAACTAAGTGTTAAAACTATTGTTTTAGAAGACAGATTATCTCAAGGGCTGAAACAAAAAGCAGAGGGCTTTACTTTTAAATCTTGAGGTAAGGTCATGGAGATATTCAGGAAGGGAGTCAAGCAGAATCATTAGGACTTCCTTACTTTTTAATTGGCACTTTTCCAAGTTAGGCTCTTTCCCTACCACAGACTGGAGCTAGGGTCATTTCTTTCTATTAATAATAGGGACCATGGGCCAGGGATTTAGCTCAGTGGTTCTGCCACCTGCCTCGCAAGCACAAGGACCCAAGTTCAATCCCCGGTACCAAAATAATAATAATAATAATAATAGGAACCAGAAATATTTTGTTCTTTGGATTCACTTCTAGATTTTTCTGTGCTAGCTCAGTTACTGCCCTGTAGTAGGATTGCAATAAATATATGTGAAATGAATGAAAAAGGTGATTGTTCATTTTATGATCAGGGCCATTAAGAAAATTTTAACTTGAAGAATTTTACTTAAACTATAGATATTCACCTGTTTCTTTAGGGAGTATTTTCCCAAGCTTTATGAAAATCCAAAAGTTGCCAGGAGAGCTTTGTAAATATCAAATTACAGAGATGTAAATAAGATATTACTGAATTGAAATGTCAAGAAGTGAAACCCATAAAACAGTATTATAAGGCAATTTAAAATGCTACCAAGGGAGATGATTTAAGGATCTATTTCCTAAACATCTCAGCACCATAGGACCATATTTAAGAAGACTCAGCTTTCATTTATTTTGACAAGACTTCAGGTGACTGTTTTAAGCTCAAAATAATTAAAAAAAAAAAAAAAGATTCGGTTGCCATTTCCAAACAGGGGGGTCCCCGTGGTGTTATTGAGTGCTGGTCTTATCATACCCTCTCCCACAGTAGCCTAAGGTTTTATGAGAACTATAAGAGCAAGGCCTGCTGAGATTGTAAAAGCAGCTTCAGCTGCTGCTGTGTTCTGAAAACTAGAGGTGTGGAGCTATTACTATTTGTATCAATTACTATTAAAGTAAAAGTCTGGCCCAACCAGACCTTCTTGAGTAAGATTGTGATTAAAAAAAAAAAAATCACAAAATATCTTCCTATAAACACATTTGGATTCTAATCCTCAGGACAACATTTCATCCTAGGGAGTCTAATGGCAAGTGTCCCTCCTTTGTATCTCTTGAAAACTAATTGGAGAAATTAATTGTCTATGAAATCATTTTAACTGGGATTTTAGAAAAGTACTTACTAATCAGTATCAATTATATAACTCTCAGATCTGGTGAGAAAACCTTTAAATTTTGCATTTCTGTGAAAATTAAGATTTTATTCAAAGGCTATGAAGATTATAATAAAAGCAATTGTCTGTGTTGGTTAAAGACTCACTTATGTTCTAAGTACTCTATACAGTTCTTCTGCACCACTTTATTTAATCTTATAATTGGTCCCATTTTGCAGATGAAGACATGAGTCTCAGAAGCTAAATAAATTTCTCAAGGCCACACTGCTAATAAATGTAGGAACAGGGCTCCAAGTGCTAGGACGCTGTCTTCAGAGTTAGCATGAAAATGATCTTTCACAGTGGTGGCTCTCAACTCCCTCCTATGCTGCTCAGAGGACGTTAACTTTGGAGTCACAGGGTATCACTATTTATCGCATGGCGGGCCACAGGGTGTATGAGCTACTGGCATCTAGTGCATAGAGGCTGCACATCTTAGAGTGCACAGAACAACCTTCACAAGACTGGATCACCCAGCCCCAAATGTCAGGACTGCCAAGGCCAAGAAGACTGGCCTTGGGGAGCTAGATCTGTGGCAAAAAGCAAGAGATGAAGGGAGGCCAATCATTATTTACTGCCAACATGTAGTAATAAAAATAAAAATTAAAAAAGAATATCTACTTTCATATACAGCATAGAATTAGTTTCAATAGCAAACTAGATTTGAATTTTTGATACCACTGATAATTCCTCCAAGTCCAATGAGTTAGAGAAATCTTTCTATATCAAATTAAAGGGTGGAATGGAGCTAACACGAGTAGCAATTTCTCCTTTTGAGATGAGTAGTTAGATTTAGAGAGGGACTTTGCCATATAAACTAAAGAAAAAAAAACTTAGCATGTTGGAAAATAAAATTTCTTGAGGTTAATATTCAATAGGACCTGGGCCAGGGATTTAGCTCAGTGGTGCCACCCCTCCTTTTCAAGTGCAAAGTCCTGAATTCGATCCCTGTAACAACAACAAAAAAAATTAATAGGACCAAAAATACATTCATATATATGTACATATTTCATTTTCTGAAAATGTCTCATGCTTTAAATAAGAAAACTAATACTACCAATTTTTTGTAGTAATAAAGGCTCTGGAGAAAACAGCAAGAAATGAAATTTCTCTGGAATATTAAAAACTTTAATGTAGTCAAGTATTTTATCAAACCTCATGCCAGAACAGTTGATTATAAAGGTGTCTGTTTCCACAGAGATTCTCCGAGTCAACTATGCCAGATGTTTTATTTCATGAATATTTTTTCTTCAAAGATATTTTCATTTCAGAGCAAGACACATTGAAATGTTAAATTCTATAAAATTGAGCCAACTTAGGAAACATATCTTTTCTGTTATATTTATTAAGAGCTAAGATTCTATTTAATTATAATTAAAATATCTTCCATGATTTAGAATTAAATTTAGATAAAATGAAGCAATTTAAATATGGCAAAAATTGAAGCTGTTCTTAAAATCAGCAGTTTTATATCTCTTTGCTTGATTGTTTTGAGTTCATGAATTAAAATATATTCTAGTTGGAAAAGGAATAAAAGTGAATAAGATTCTGTTTGAAATTAAATCTAATCCTTCTTTTTTAAGGTTACAGCTGAAAAACTTTGAGAAAATCAAAGGAATATGTTATAACTTTTTAAAAGTAATGACTAGATGAATATTTCTTTTTTCAGTCACATTTCAAAATCGACATACCCAGATCACAGACATTTAATATATATTTTAAGTGTTTGAGTGGTCCTTTAGAAAAATGACAAAATAAATTTTTCTGATACTTCTGATAACTAAATCTTTTTTATGGATTCCAAACATTTAAAAATATTTCTTTCTAGTATAGTGGTTTTCATTTGCTAGCAATAACTTCCCATCAAATTTAAAATAGTGCATGTAAAATAGTTTTCAAATTTAAAATAACTATGCATGAGCAATCAATATGCATTTTCATTTGTAAAGAATAAGAAGTTATACCGAGTAAGGCAATTTTATGGCAAGCTTTAAAGTTTAAAAAAAAAGCTTTAAAGTTTACCCAGTTCATTCTGTTCCTTTTAGAGCTGAGATTGCTGCTGTCAGAGATGACTTTTTGCAAAACAAAATGGAATGTAGCTGGGGCTGAATGTCAGGCCTCTGGTTCCATGTAGCCTCTTCTATTACATTTTTACTTGGAAATGAAAGTTAGGTTTACCCACATTCAAAACTTAGAATTGTAGATATGGTATAATGGACCACACTAGCTGTTGTGGTTAACCAAAGATAAAGCCTAAATTCTAATTGAAAAAGTTACAAATGGAATAGATGGAGAACAGCAATACATGGTACAAAGTATAGTAGAGAAAGGCCATTTTCATTTGGGAAGAAGATCTTTCATTAAGAATGGTTTGAGTTGATTTTCAAGAAGGGGATGAGATGTAAAGAGAAAGAGAAGAAATGGACTTTCTATTGACAGAGCCATGTAAGCAGACACACAAATACATAGATATAGAAAATCATCTGTCATCACTGTAAGAAAATGAAAAGACTAATTTTACCATCATATGTGATTTCCATGGGGAATGTCGCAGGGATATTAAGAAAGATAATTGAAACCTGATGATTCCAATGCATTACTAGTTTTAAGGACTACAGAATAAGTCCTAGTTGTTGCTAGAAGCAAACAATTAAGACAATTTGTAAAAATGACTCCTTACTTAAGGCTGCTTTGTCGCTAACACATAAGCAAAACATATTAAGAATATTTACTTATGTACTTCTAGGATTTATTTTTGTGTATAAATATTGTAGAACCCTGGTTAACAAGATGAAACTTTATGAACTCACTAAAATTGTTGCACATAAACTTTGGGTCAGGATTTTTTAAAGTTTCCGATGATTCTTAGTATTGATTTCACTATATTTGCAAATAACTTTTGGGAAATCAAATTCAAAACTAGAGAAGGAAGAAGTTATGAATACAATTCTACATAAGCTATTCAACAATTTTAGTTTACCACTACAGATTTTTTTGTTATAAAAGAAAAATAAGTGGCAAGAAAATAATTAGAAGAAAGTTGTGGGGATTTTGGGTTTTGTTTTGGGTGTTTTTTCTTCTTTTGGAGACAAGGTCTTGTTATGAGTTCAGGCAAGCTTTGAATTACTTCACTATATAGCCCAGGCTAATGTCAAACTTGCAGCAATCCTCCTGCCTCAGCCTCCTGAGTGCTGGGATGACAAGCATGTGCCATCATGCCCAGCAGAAGAAAGTTTTAAATAAAACTTAAAAGAATTAATTTGTCATTTTTCTGCTTTTTTCTAATATTTTGATAGGATTTGTCTACCTCAGTTCTGAATAAAAAAGAACATAATGTATCAATCACCCATGGGAAGTTTTTAGCACTAAGCCCTGAGAATAGAACAGTACTTTCACTCATTTTCCTGTGCCTAGAATGCATGTGGCCAGCATAGCTGAAAGGAAACCAGAAAATATGGTCTAGTTGAGTATTCTGCAAGAAAGGAAAATAGATTTGGTCAACTGCTAATAAAATCATGCTTTGCATTTTTAACTTTGAGAAACATAATGCCTTTTAAGAATTATACAAAAAATAGATAAAAAGAATAGGATCAGGAGATGTGTGGAAAGAGGCGGGAAAGGAAGGAAAGGAGATGAAAAGAGGAATGAAGATGTACTATGTACCTGTGTCAACTTCCCACAAGGAATGTAAGCATTCTGAGCTGCACACATGTCCTAATAAACTAAAATTTAATATATGTGTATATGTGTGTGTATTCTAAATTTTTGCAATCAATATTGTATAAATCAGTCTAAAAATTCATCACTGAGCCTATCTGGTCTTGAAATCAAACTCATTGCTAAGAAGACAACCCTAGAGATTGTTTATTCAGACAGGTTCCAAACACTAATTCTCTAGTATAACAGTAAAGAGGTGCAAACTATAATAAAAAGAAATTCTATTAAAATATACCATCTTGTTCATTTTTATTAAAACCTTAGCTAATAAACACTAACAAGGCCCCGACTAGAGATGTCACACATCTGTATAACCCTAAATTTGCAACAAAGGCTACTTGGACAGAATTCCAGGTGTTCCAAAACAAAAAGAAAATTGCTATATGCTGAAAATTAAATTGCAGTGTCAAGTGTGCAATCTGTTGTTATCACTATTTACCATGTGTACATTAAGTTTCCAGAACTTACCCATCTTATAACTGAATGTTTGCATACTTTGAAAATATCTCCCAATTTCCCCTACCCTTGGTCCCTATGTAATCACTACTCTTTGCTCTTTTTACATGAGTTTGACTTTTCTAAATTCCACACATAAGTGACATAATGTATCTGGGTGTCTTCACTTGAAATTTGCTAAGAGAGTAAGACTAAAACTAAGTATTCTCACCATAAAAGGCAGGGGAGGAGGATGCAACTATGGGAAATAATAGATATATTAAATAGCTTGATTGTGATAATTACTGCACAATGTATATATGTATCACTATACCACATTATATATCTTGAGTATATTTAATTTTATTTTTCACTTAGACTTCAATAAACAGACAAATAATCAACTACTTTAAGATCATACATGCACACAAAATAAGATCATCTGTCTTAATAACAGTCTCCGATAATTTCATAGAATGTGGCATCTAAACAAGTGCTCTCAATGACATTTTTTCATTCACTAGTACCACTGAGTTCTCAGAGTATTATAATACTAAGTATGCATATACTATTTATTGGAAGAATATGATCCACTATCATTTGATTCTGCTTTGTGAAGTAACTTGAGAAATACTGTATTATCCTGTCATCCCCAATTTCACATTTCTGGTGCCCTTAATAAATTGGCAGCTGAGGAAGAGCTGCAGAATCAGAAAGAACCTCAGAGTGGATTTGGGCATAAACAAATGCTAAGTAGCCCAGGGAAGCTATTACTTAAAATAGTCTCTCCCCAGCTGGGGAATATTTCATATTTAAAGGTTAAAAACTGCTTCACCAAACCAAATGACATATCAGTGCTAAAGACCTCTCAACAATTTCTTTAAAATTTCACTTCATCTCTAGAGGGAAAGAAATCAGAGCTGTTTTTTAATTGGCACATTCATTAAGTGCCTTTTCATGCAGGGCAATCAAGCAGCTTCTATAAAGCAAAAATAAGTAAGTGCAGGGCCCTGCATTAACAAACAAGGCATCTAATAAAAATCAAGGGAAATGGAATTAGAGAGTTTTTTTAAAATGGCAGGTAAGGATGTAGAGGAGAGAAGTGCTGTACAGTTACTTTCTCATATTATAGAGAGAGACAGGCAAAGGTATGGCAAAGAATGAATAAGGGTATATTTGTTATACAGTGCTGGGGTTTAACAATTAACTTCACTGATATGTGCTTAAAGGCAGGAATGCAATTCAACATACTTACTCACTGGTGCAGTTTGGGCACTAACAAATCGGAAGAACTCCTGTGTCCAAGCAACTGATCTGGCTTTGCCAATGGAACGAAGCAGTGGATAAAAACTAAATAGTCACTGTGGCAAGAGAAAGTTATAGGAAAATAGAAGTTCAGAAAGTGGAGGCTGCATAGTCTCCTGAATGAGAAAACAATTTGGAGATGTTCTTGTTTTTGCTGTTCATTCCTAAACCTGATGTTAGGGAGTGTCCGTCTAAAAGCTGGGCCCCACAGGGTTGATTAGCTGTGAATTTACATGATCTCAGTCTCCTGCAAGACTAACAACAGAGGTTAAATATCACACTTTCTCTTAAACAAAAATCTCCAAGTTTAAATAAGGAGCAAAAAGAAATATAGATAATAGAAAATAGGAAGATAGACTGTGTAAAGATGGGAAGGGAATCTAGAGATGGGAACAGATGGGAGGGAAGGGATAGAAGGGGAAGGATCCAGATGCAATATGTCTATGTATGGTACTTGTTCCACACATATGGACTTATTATGTATTCCAAACATATATGAAAAAAATACTAATAAAAATATATGCTGATTAAAAAAGGGGAAAAACAGTGAGGACACCAAGATAAGAGGTTTACAGGAATATTCAGCTACACACAGAAGTCTCCAACCATTGTTCAAAACTTGTAATCACCCCCATTCCAGGAAAGGGAAAGCCCTACATGACTAAGATCATCACAGACAAAGACAATCCTGGGCTTGGGTTATAGCTCAGTGGCACAGCGCTTGCCTGCCAAGTGTGAGGCTCTGACTTCTTTTCCCAGTACTTCCCTCAAAAGACAATCCTTTCCTGGGAAAAAAACTATCTCAGCCATGAAGATTCTTGTGCTATGAGATAGCAATCAACTGGACCTAGCCCACCATCCAATAATCCTTGAAAAGGTGGCCTCCATTTACAGACTTGGGCCAGTCTGAACTGGATCAGTATATGATCCCTCCAGTGCCCTTTCCTGTATTTCCTCTAATTTTCCAATTAAATCTTTTTTTCTGTAAATTTGTGCTTTGGTTTTAATTTCCATTTCTACTAAAGCAAGGACCCACAAATGCTGGTGATATATAGGACCCAATATGAAAGTAAGAGACTAGGAAGGTGACAAAGACTATGGCTGCATCTCCGTCTCTCTCATCCAAGCTGTATTTCTCTCTACTCACTTAATTAGAATCCCTGACAATGTCTTCTTTTATTTTTACTTTTACTTTTACTAAAACCAAGCCTCATATATTTAATTTACCAACTCACCAGTTCCACCAATACTATATTCTAAGTCTTGTTCTAAGTTTTTCTAAGCTACATGAATATAACCAATAACATTACTAAGTAGGTGCTATTATTACTGCATGCTCATTTTACAAATGAAGAAGTCTCTGTTAACTTAGGGTAACTCCCCTAAAACTACAAGGCTAGGATGTGGCAACAGATGAAAGTGAAATTCAACCTCAGAATTTTTCCTTAACCTCACGTCTGTGCCATGAGCAGCTAAACTGCATCTGATTAAAGCAAACACACTGAGTAGCTCTACTTTTTTCATCAAACACAATAGTAGGGAAAAAGGAAGCAAATTTAATTTAAGAGGGCCAGAAGAAGAGGTTAAGGAGACAGATGAGCAAAATTCATAATGAATATGGACTAAATTGTAATAATTTCAACTGGGATTTTAGCTTTGATCTCCAGTCTCTTCTACTTCCAAGGCAGTTAACAAGACCATAGGACAGGCCTCTACCTACAATACCACAAAGAGCAGGGTGACCTCAACTTCCCCATCCAGGCCCCTGCCTGCTTACAATAATTGTCAGCCCACTTTAAAGCTGTTATAGCTCATTATGTTATGGACCTGAGAATAAAGCCTTAATGATTTCCTAAATTGTTAATTCAGTTCTATAAACTGTGTAATCAAGTCCTTTGAAAGTGTAGAGCTGACCAGTCATTAGTGAATAAAAGGAGCTAAATAAAAATTTGTGATGCTGTTAGTCTAGTCAGGAGAGTTGGACTTTACCTTCAGGAGGGGCAGCCCTACTTACTTCCTATAGAAGTGAAGAAAGCCATAGACGTTACATACACTAACATCCTAGAGTTCTAGACAGTACTTGCAATGGTTACAAACATTTTTAATTAACTTAGAAACAACCATTTCATCCATATTTATGCTGGTAAATAAACAGTCTCTGAGTTACTGTTATTTTTGTTTTATAACTCCTAATTTCTCAAATTATGAGCAGTTTGACAGTTTCCTTAGAAATTAAATCTAAGAAGAAAAAAAAGAAGAAATTGAGTAAAATAATAATTAAGCTTAACTCCAGCCCACTTATCTTATGAAGATAGGCCTCCCAAAATACCTTGCAAATATTATATTTCAGGCAAATTTAGAAAGCTACTTATACAAGTGCATATTAAAAGAGTGTCAAGGGAAAAAGCAAATTTGCATGCCTAAGGCAAAGACTGAACAAGAACGCATTAAGGCTATAGAGAAAAGTTAAGGCATTAACAGATACCTGACTAGATGTATTAGCTTTTCCCCAGTGTAGAGGAGAGAAAAGAACTGATTTGGACTAAGACTTCGCCCACCACCATTCAGAGACTGAATCTCTGTTTCCTTTCCCTTTGTCTCTTGTCACACTTCACTGCCTTCTTAACCTCCATCCATTTCTCCTTTTTCTTCCTCCCTTTACATTCCTCTTCCTACTCTCAACCCACAAAATGTTACCAGGGCAGCTGGTAGAGGAGCATGATAAAGAGATTCAAGTATCATTTCCTGCTTTAGACCCAGAGTGGAACCCAGGACTGCCAAGCTACTCTGGGTTAGGTTGAGCCTAATATATGAAGGTACAAATGGAAATAAAAATAAATCTACAACCAATATTCATATTTTATTTTTAGCCCCCTCCATTGAGGTATTTCCTTTTGTTTCCAAGATGTCAATAAATATTCACTCTAAGGTCTTTTAATTCATTTGCAATGAAATTGGGAAAGTCTGCAACATCTTTGCATGTGAGCTGTGGTATCAAACATCATTCTTCAGAGTTTAAGGCTTATGCATCTTTATGGAGCAATCAAAATACACAGTGAATGTTTTACTTTAAAAATTTATTACCATAAATGGTGCACTACTACTAATCCCCCTCCCAAGACTCCCCCTTATTTCAAACACACTTGTTCCATCACACTTGCCACTGTCCAAAGCAGATCTGGAAGTCCTCTTTTCTGAGTGTAACTTTGAGTTGTAATGAAAAATAGAATGAATGAGGCTCCGAGGTGCTTCCCCTTCTGGGCAAGACCGGACCGAGCTGGAGAGACTGTCCCTGCTGTCTGTGCCCTAGGGTGGTCAACTCTCCCTGCCTGAGACTGGCTCAGCTCAACTCTTGAGCATATGTTTTGCCTTCCTTTTCAACCATTACCCCAGGAACCCTCTCCCTCTGCTCACCTTGTTGGTGAAAGGAAAAGCAGAATAGCTAGTCAGCAAAAGAAACAGAATACAGAAATAGAAGAACAGAAGGATCCTACTCAAACCCTGTGAATAGTGGAGTTAATATCTGCTCTTGGTCACGTGGAAGATGCTGAATCAGCCCGGTGCAGACAGGCAGATCTGTGCATGCCCTACTGAGGTCTTGAGTCGCGTGGAAGACACTGAATCACCCTGCTGCAGAGAGGCAGCCACCTGGTTCCACACTACAAAGTTGCAGAGGACACCAGACCACCAGACCAAGGTACTGAGTCCCGCTGCTCCCAGCCCAGAGGTAGGGGCTTTTGAGCCACCGTCCCACTGCTCCTGGTCCAGAGGAAGGGGCTTCCCGGTCACCATCCCTCCCGCTGCTCCCAGCCCACAGGAAAGGGCTTTTGGGTCACCATCCCTACTGCTGCTCCCGGCCCCTGGCCCACCTCTCCCAGCTAAGAGGAGGTAATCTGAGCAGGCGCTAACAGCCCCCTACACCAGTCAAAATGAGAAAACATGTAAATAGGTCTCAAAACCAGACTTCCAGATCACCTACAGCAACCCCAAAGGTAAATGAGATGGAACACTCTGATACTCAACCACCTGGACCCACTGAACTGGCAACAAAAAGGCATCTGGAAAAAATGAAATCAGAAATAATTTCTCACATAACAGGAGAAATTGTGCCCCTAGTGCAAGACATGATTAATAAATCTAGAGAGGAGCTCAGGAACATGATGGAATCCCAACATAAGAAACAAATGGAATCCATAAAACAGATGCAAATAGATTTCCAGGAGATGAAAAACTCCACTGAAAGTCTACACAGCAGAATGAGCCAAGGTGAGGACAGAATTTCAGATATAGAAGATAAGATTACAATTAGTGAGGAGGAAAAGAAAAATTACTTCAAAATTATAAGGGAACATGAGAAATCAATCCAGCAGCTGATAGATGATGCAAAAAAGAACAACATAAGACTGATTGTGCTCAATGAAGAAACAGGAGAGAGTGCAGATGACATAAAAAATCTCTTCACAGAAATAATGGCAGAAAATTTCCCAAGCAGGGGAAAAGAGCTTGACATACAGATAAGTGAGGCATATAGGACTCCAAATAGCCTTGATCAAAACAAATCTACACATAGGCATATAATTGTTAAGATTCCAGAAACTCAACAGAAGAACAAAGTTCTCCAAGCAGTCAGAGAAAAGAAAAAATCACATACAAAGGAAAGCCCATCAGAATCACAGCAGACTTCTCAACACAAACCATCAAGGCAAGAAGAGCTTGGAGTGACATAGTCCAAGCCCTAAAAGAAAACAGCCTCCAACCCAGATTGATGGACCCTGCAAAACTATCTTTCAAAATGGATGGAGAAATAAGATACTTTCATGACAAAGAGCACCTTAGGAACTTTGTGAATACCAAACCAGCACTCCAAAGAATTTTACACAATATCCTAGGAACAGACATTGAGGATCACAACCCCAGGAAGCAAAGCAGAATGAACCCATCTGGCATGACAAGAAATTAAATGCAAAGGGGGATAACACAACAAAATGAAAAAGTCATGGCAATGACAAGTCAATACGTTTCAGTTATAACCATCAATGTTAATGGTCTCAATTCACCAATCAAAAGAAATAGACTGGCAGAATGGGTCAAGAAGCAAAATCCAACCATATGCTGCATACAAGAAACACACTTCACTCAAAAGGAAACTCATAGACTGAAAGTTAAAGGGTGGAAAACAATACTCCATGCGACAGGAACCCGAAATAAAGCAGCACTAGTTATCCTCTTGGCAGATCAAGTAGATTTCAAACCAACACTGATTAAGAGAGATGAAGAAGGACACTACATCCTTGTAAAGGGAAGAATCCAAGAGGAAGAGATGACAATCATAAATATCTATGCACCAAACACTTGTGCACCCAACTATATAAAACAAATACTAATGGACATGAAAAGTCATATATGCAGTAATACAATTGTAGTGGGGGACCTCAACACCCCACTGTCACAAATAGATAGATCAACTAGACAAAAAATAAGTAATGAAATACTAGAACTCAATCAAACTCCTGAACAAATGAACTTAACAGATGTTTATAGAGTCTTCCACCCCACAAAATCAGAATACACATTCTTCTCAGCTGCACATGGGTCATTCTCAAAAATAGACCACATACTCACACATAGAACATGTTTAAGTAAGTGCAAAGGAACTGAAGTTATCCCCTGTATATTATCAGACCATAGTGGGATGAAATTGGAGATCCATAGCAAAAGAAACTCAAAAAATTTCATAACCACTTGGAAATTGAACAACACACTTCTGAATAGCTAATGGGTCACAGAGAAAATTAAAGAAGAAATCAGACAGTTCCTTCAATTAAATGACAATGATAATATAACATATCAGAATCTATGGGACACAATGAAAGTAGTCTTATGAGGGAAATTCATGGCAGTGAATACGCATATTAGGAAAACTGAACAAGCCCAATTAAAAAACCTGATTCTGAAACTCAAGCTTCTAGAAATAGAAGAGCAGGACAACCCCAAAGCTCATACAAGGGAGGAAATTATAAAGATCAGAGGAGAAATCAATGCAATGGAGACTAAGAGAATGATACAAAAAATCAATGATGCCAAGAGTTGGTTCTTCAAAAGAATCAACACAATTGACAAATGTTTAGCCAATCTTGTCAGAAAAAGGAAAGAAAAGGCCCAAATCCATGCAATTAGGAATGAAAAGGGTGAAATGACAACAGACCCAGCAGAAATCCAGAGGATCATCAATACCTACTTCCAGAACCTATACGCCAATAAGATGGACAACACAGAAGAAATGGACAGATTCCTAGATACATATGAATTACCAAAGTTGAACGAAGAAGACCTAAAAACTCTGAACAACCCAATATCAACCAATGAAATTGAAAATGTAGGGCCGGGGATTTAGCTCAGTGGTTTCGCCACCTGCTGTGCAAGCGCAAGGACCCGAGTTCAATCCCCAGTACCAAAAAAAAAAAAAAAATTGAAAATGTAATTAAAAACTTATCAACTAAGAAAAGCCCAGGCCCTGATGGCTTCACTGCTGAATTCTACAAGACATTTAGAGAGGAACTGTTGCCACTACTGTTTAAACTCTTCAATGAAATTGAAAGGGAAGCATTATTCCCAAATTCATTCCTGGAAGCAAGCATCACCTTGATCCCCAAAGCAGAGAAAGACCCAACCAAAAAACAGAACTATACGCCAATCTCACTAATGAACATAGATGCAAAAATCCTTAATAAGATAATGGCAAACAGAATGCAGAAGATCATCAAGAAGATCATACACCCTGATCAAGTGGGATTCATCCCAGGGATGCAGGGATGGTTCAATATATGAAAATCAATCAATGTAATACACTATATCAATAGAGCCAAGGACAAAAACAATATGATTATCTCCATAGATGCAGGAAAAGCATTTGACAAAATCCAACATGCATTTATGATAAAAGCCCTACAAAAAATTGGAATAGATGACCTCTACCTCAAACTGATAGAAGCCATCTATGAAAAACCAACAGCCAATATCTTACTAAATGGTCAAAAACTGAAATCCTTCACACTCAAATCAGGAACAAGACAAGGATGTCCACTATCACCACTCTTGTTCAATATAGTTCTGGAAACATTAGCCACGGCAACTAGACAAGAGAAAGAAATAAAAGGAATAAAGATAGGAAATGAAGAAGTCAAATTGTCATTATTTGCAGATGACATGATACTCTATATAGAAGACCCCAAGAACTCCACCAAAAGTCTTCTAGACTTAATAACCAAATTCAGTCAAGTAGCTGATTACAAGGTCAACACACAAAAATCAATAGCTTTCCTCTACACCAATGACAGACTCACTGAGAGAGAAATAGGGCAAATAATTCCTTTCAAGATAGTATCCAAAAAACTGAAATAGCTAGGAATCATCCTAACGAAAGAAATCAAAGACCTCTTCTCTGAAAAGTACGACACTCTGAAAAGAGAGATTGAAGATGATATCAGAAAATGGACAGACATCCCTGCTCCTGGGTAGGAAGGATTAATAGAGTGAAAATGGCCATACTTCCAAAACTGCTATATAGATTTAATGCAATTCCAATTGAGATCCCAGCAGCATACTTCATGGACCTTGAGAAAACAATCCAAAAATTCATTTGGAAGAAGAAACCCAGAAAAGCAAAAGCAATTCTAGGTAACAGAGACATGGCAGGGGGTATCACAATCCCCAACCTGCAACTAGACTACAAAGCTACTGTGATAAAAACAGCATGGTACTGGCAAAGAAACAGACTTGAGGACCAGTGGAACAGAATAGAAGATGCAAAAACAACGCCAGACACACTCAGCCATCTCATCTTTGATAAAGGAGCCAAACACCCTCACTGGAGGAAAGATAGCCTCTTTAATAAATGGTGCTGGAAAAATTGGGCTTCAACTTGCCAAAGATTAAAACTAAACCTATATCTTTCACCATGCACTAAACTAAAATCAAAATGGATTAAAGATCTAAATATTAAAATAGAAACTCTGAACCAGTTGGAACAGAGGTTAGGTAGAACCCTTGAAGACATCGGTGTAGGAAAAGATTTTATGAACAAAACCTCAGTTGCCCGTGAACTAGCACAAACAATCAACAAATGGGATCTCTTCTTATTAAAAAGCTTCTGCACAGCAAGAGAAACCACCAGCAGTGTGAAGAGACAATCCACAATGTGGGAAAAAATCTTCACCTGCTCTTCCTCAGACAAAGGTCTACTATCTCGAATCTATAAAGAATTTAAAAAGATCAGACCTCCCAAATTTAAAGACCCAATCCAGAAATGGGCATCTGAAATGAACAGACATTTCTCAGACAAAGAAGTAGAAATAGCAAATAAATACATGAAAAAATGTTCAACATCACTGGTCATTTGAGAGATGCAAATGAAAACAACACTGAGATTCCACTTCACTCCAGAAAGAATGGCTGCTATCATGAAATCAACCAATAACAAATGTTGGTGGGGCTGTGGGGAAGAAGGAACCCTGCTCCACTGCTGGTGGGAGTGTAGACTGGTGCAACCACTGTGGAAATCAGTATGGAGATACCTCAAAGAACTAGGACTGGAAGTCCCATTTGACCCTGCTATTCCACTGCTGGGGATCTTCCCCAAAGAATTAAAAGAATCATACCACAGTGATATATGTGGACCCATGTTCATAGCAGCGCAGTTTGTAATAGCTAAAACTTGGAAACAGCCCAAATGCCCATCAACTGGAGACTGGATCAAGAAAATGTGTTTTTTTTATAAAATGGAGTATTACTCAGCCATAAAAAATGAGAAATTAGAGACATTTATAGCTAAGTGGATGCACATTGAGGCCATACTCTTAAGTGAAATAAATAGGACACACATGAATAAATTCCGAAAAGTTTCTCTGGTGTGAAAAACTGAAAGTGTAAATAAGGACTAAATGTATAATAGGTAAGGTGAAATAGGAAGAAAAGAGGCAAAGAGGAAGGAAGTGGGAGGGCTAGAGGAAAGAATAGAAGGGAATGGGATTAATATGAGAAAATGGAAAGATAGGAACAAAATCTTTGTAAATAGGGAGGACTGCAGGGGTTGAAGGGAGGGCTGGGCAAGGGTGAAAAATAAGAACCAAGAGAGACTAAAGGTAAAGGTGCAAATTTCCAATGATGAATGTCATTCTATTGTATACCTAAAATGTACCAATGATTAGAATGAATAATCGATAATGTAAAATAGGAAGAAAAGGTCCAAAGGGGTAGGGGTAGTGGGAGGGGCAGGGGAAAGGAAAGAAGGGAAAGGAAAAATGATGAGAAATGGAAAAAATGGAAATAAAGTCTTTGTGAATAGGGAAGGGTGGAGGGGGTGAAGGGAGGGCTAGGAATGGGGAAAAAATAAGAACCAAGATGCATTATGTAAAAGTAAAATTCCCAATGAGAAATGTAATTATGTTGTATACCTACAATGTACCAATAAAAGAATTTAATTTAAAAAAATAGAATGAATGCTGCTGCTTGGTATCATCCACCTATCCACTGGATTTGGGCACTTTCTTTCCCAAAGTCAAAATGACCATGAAAGATTAATGTTTTGAATCAATTCAGGACAATGAAGCAACCACAGCAGTGAAACTAAAGACATGAAAGAGGATGTCCAGGATTGCTTCAGAAAGTGGCCAGGATGATGGAATGTGTAAAGCAAAGGGGTTAATGGCAATATGTCTTTAACTGTAATCAAATTTTAAAATGCAAGTATTCACTGTAATTTTGCTTACCATGGAGCACTGTATATGTGTTGCTCTTTTAGTCCATATACCAAATTTGAAAGATAGATGATTTACTGTCTTCAATTTATAGGTAAGAAAACTTGAGCCTGGAGAGATAAAGTAATTTATTAAAAGTCAGAAAATGAATGTCAGATCTGGGATTGAAATCCTCATCTGTCTAAATACACTGCCAAAACCCTTAACAACTAAGTCATATAATCAATACTTAGCCCAAATTCCTCTTCTAATCATCTTCAGAAGCTTTTTTATCATTTTCTCTATTTCTAACACCTCCAGAGATTCCAGGCAAAAATTCTCATGAATCTTGGGCTCTTGCATTCTTTTTCATTTAGACATTCTCTTACAGGCCCTGTCATGCCTTACTCTGTGAAAAATGGAGAGAGCCACCCAGTGCCTTGCCCAAGTCAAGGATCCTCCTAAGCCAAATTTCTTAAGGTGGTACTGTGGCACGATCCTGAGCCCCTATCAAAATTATGTTTTTCAGTTCAAATCAGCCTCCATACAGGTAGAGGCACGAGACACATGGTAAGACCAATGGTAAGAATGATCTGTTCAGACTCTTGGAGATACGTATTAGTTAGTCCTGCTATTCAACAAGTACAACAAATAGGTGATTGTTGGGAATAGAGGCAAAAAGGACCACATCTGTCTGTCTCATGGCCTCCACAAAGGAGGCATGGAGCTCACCATTAGTGCTCACACTGGTGGCAGTACATGGCCCCGGCTTTGTGGAAGCACAGATTCTAATTCAGCTCTCACTTCCTTTTCTCCACATGTGTTGGAGACAATAGGAGCAGCTATAGAGGATGCCATGCCTAATTCACTGATTCTATCACATTTAACCCTACCAGGTATAACACAAGGAAATGTCACGAGTATATATAGATCTACTCCCAGAGATCCTAGTTAATAGGATTAACACAGAGAAATAACTTGGGGATGGGGGAGAGGAAGAATGGAGTTTGGTCAGTGAGGGAGACCTTCTCAGTGAGCTTAGCCCTAGTATCCTGGATGGTAGTCAGATAAAGTAACTCTAATACTGGAAAAGCAAGAGTTCTTGCAGTTGAGAGCTACCCCTAGACTGATGCCTGAATCCCCCTCATGGGCAGCAATGGCATCCAACTGCAGGATCACCCACAAACCTTTGCAAACATGACAGTGGGCTGACGTTCCCCTGCTCTCAGCTGGTGACAGGAGCCAACATTGGCACTTTGGGTTGAGAAGTTTCAAGTCTAAAATCAAAGATAGACAATATGAAATAGGGAGATAGGTCCCTTTCACATGGGAAAAAAACTAGAGATGGAGGGAGGGTAGAGAAAAGGGACGGTAAGGAGATGTAAAAAGAACTATGTGTTGTGTACACATACCAACTCTCCAGAATGAATGTAATCATTATATACTGCAAACATGTATTAATAAATATAAAAGAGAGACGATGCTTTAAAAAGAGAGAAATAAGCCCCAAGTTTTATAGAATTGTCAAGAAAAAAACCTCAAAAGATATTTTTAAATTACATTTTATAACTGAGGAGACAGCATCATATAAATTAACTATAAAAATGAATAATAAGAAGCTCATACACACCCCTAACCCCTTAGTTTCCAGGCTGGGGTTCCAGAGTGGCATCTGAAATTTTTTCTTCATTTACAGCAGATGACACATTTCAGGGGCAGAAGGGCCAAATGCAGAGATGCCTTGATGATAATGGACTCTGCTCCTTTCTTCCTTTGAAATTGCTGCCAAGTTAGTCATAAATAGGAGTCTGATCTGTGCTGGTGGTGATGTGTTTCATCTTCCTGGAGCCCAACCAAAAAGGTGGAGCCAGTCTTACCTTGCCCCTGGCTAAGATTGACTGTACCTTTCCGACATTCACACTGCTCCCAGAAGCTTACATTAGTACAGCAGCCCAGCAGCAGCCTTCACCACCTCCCTTAAACTGGGCACACAGAAGGTCTCACAGAACAGAACTCTGAACCACTGCCACATGTACGCACAAGTCCCTACAGATAAGGACACTGTTTAATATTTAGTCCCTTGACTTCTGAACTTAGACCTCATAAAAGTAGAGGTCTGCCTGCCAAGAGGAGCCTGAGAACAGACACATTCTTCAAAGAAATGATCAAGTCCCCCATCTTTTAGATAAAGCTTTGGAAGTACTTCATTTAGGGTAATTATTATTGATGTTTTCTTCAGGGAAGTGAGAATAGGAATAGAAGTATTATGGAACACTATTAGGATTTTTATGCAATGAAATGCTGCATATAAAGCACTGGCCATGGTGTCTGGTTCATTATGGTAACTCAATCAACACCTCTTGTGGAGAGAGGTACAGGGAGCTGCCCAGGGCCCCACCGTGAGTATCCCCATGACAAAAGCAGAACAGGCCTGAACTGCGTGTCTCCCTGGGAGGTGCATGCTCCATAGGTTATCCTGGCCCACAGATGGAAATGCTGTAAATAGATGAGAAAAAAGAAAATCAAATCCAGCAAAGAGACCTGCCCCAGTCAATTGCCTCTTTTTGCTCTTCTCAGAAGAATGAGCGTTGGCCTAAAACCACTGCAGTGACACAGAGAAGTCTCTTTTACAGTTAACTAAAAGGAAAAGATCACTTTCTGAAATTTGCTTATCAGCCAAAATAAAAATAACTCAGCTCTGCTACCCTAAATTTGGGTTTTGTTCCCATTGTCTCTCTCTCTCTTTTTCTCTCTTATTCATCCAGTCCCTTTCCATCTCTCCACGTTCAAAATCCCATGAGGAATTAAACTTGTACTTTAAATGGAAAGATAATCAGAGCTGATGAGAGTACCTGCGAACACAGGAGAGAGGGGCAAACCCTGAATGAGGCCAGAGCTGAACACACAGCCAAGCTCCTGGGCCAACCCTGACTCAGGCCACTTCAGCAGAGCCCCTAACCGTGTCTGGCAGGCTACAGATAACCCCCAAATTAGCTACCTTCTTTTGTTCCTTTCTAAGGATCCTTTAATCTGCTTCTTGTATTATCACTTATACTGCAGTTCAAGGTCATAAATAAATAAATAAATGGCACTTAGGGTCTGCTGCTACAGTGATAAGATACACTACCCACTGACACTGATGCTATCCCATGCCAGCACCCACAATTCAGCTTGCATATCTTAAATGTCATTTCAGCTCCCACTTGCTCTTTCAACCCCAAGCACATTTCTACAGAGGAAGTAAATAAAAGAAAATTAAAAGTCATCACCCTGTGCTTCAGTCCTGATGTTCAATAAATCTCTTGATGTGATTCATCTGTTCACTGATTTTTATTTCCAATTGACAATGTGGCAAGTAGGCATGATTTCTAAAAAGCATCTTAATGAAGTCTTAAGTGGGGGGACAATTTTAGAACTCTGTTACAAATTCAATTAGAAGCAGCAACAACATAATCAAGTGGAGAGAATAATGGTTCATCTTCTCTGAACATTTACCAACACATAGGTTAAGGACTCTTCACATACTGTCACATTTAATACTCACAATAATAAATGAGGTACATTTCCATTTTAACAATGAGGAAACCTTGGATGAAACTTGAAATTGTTGGAATAAAGATTTGAATCCACATCTGTCTGTCCTTTTCTAAAGTGCTAAACAAGAAGATTAACTATCTCAAGTTTTATTTGATATGCAAGTGCAACATTAAACATCATGAAGCCACTGAGATTATAGTTCTCTATTTAATTTCCTCTCAGTTGTCTGATTATGACTCAGTCTGGTGCAAGCATGCCTTTAACAAACCCTACACATGCTTCCTAACAGCTACCTTACAATCAATAGCCAACAAGTCTCAGGCTCAGGGTCTTCAACAAAGAATACTATCAAGATAAAACTTAATCACAATTTGAAACATAATGTTATTTTTTATTATGGCAATGATACCATTATCCAATTTCTACCCATCCTGCAAAGTTTCTTTTTAAAATAAAGTCAAGCAGGTTTTAGAGATATTAATAAGCGAAAACAATGTGGTGCACTGAGTATGATAGGAATCATTGGGGTGATAGTCACAGCTGAGGTATGGTGAAAGTCAAGAATATGTTAAAACAACAATGAACAATGGAGTAATAGTGTAGCATACACTAGACAATTTGTATGGGCTTTGTTGTCAAGAAATGAATGACTTGGGCTGGCAATTTAGCTCAGTGGTTCTACCGCTTGCCTTGCAAGCACAAGGACCCGAGTTCAATCCCTTGTACCGAAAAAAAAAAAAAAAAAATGAATGATTTATTTTCCATTTACACTGGTTATTAGCTATAGGGCTTTGAGAAATTGTTCAATCTCTCTAAACTTTAGTTCTTTCATCCTAAAAATACATAATGTCCACTTTAAAAATATTATTGTGACAAGGAAATAGTTTTTGTAAACCCTCCTAGATAGTGTCTAACAGACAATAGATGCTCAGTAAACATTAGTGTCCTCTACTGTCTCTGTCCTCTCCTGTGACCAGATTTGGTACAAGAATCATTAATTCTCTTTAACTCACCAAGAGATCTTCTTAAATTCTTTCTTTTTAAAAAATTGTTTGTATTACATTTGAGCAAAGAAAGCTATTTGTGTATATTTGACATAAAGCCAAACAAATTAACCATTGTCAAAAAAATTTGCCATTTGCCAAAAAATTGACCACTGTCATTACCTTTATAGTTTCTATGTCTCTTTCCTTCTCCTTCCTTCTCAGAGCTAACAGATGTTTTAAATTGTGGGTTTCCTAGCCTTTGTTTTTCTTATCCTTTTATTGGTCTTGATGACCACTTGAAAGCATTACTCTCTTAATAGCTTCTCTCAGTCCCATTACATCAGTGAAAAATGACTTTGAACACATATAAGTAGAGAATAAACTGGCCTTGAATGTACTTTAAGCTCAAAGTTTTGAGATTATAGTAATTTAGATTTAATTCTAAATAATATACTCTTCAAATTTTCCAAAACAACCTCCACATTTTTCAAGAAAGATCATAAAATGCAGTGTGACTTAAATAATTATAAGATATCACATGGATATAATGTTTCCTAAGTGTTTACCTGCACATGAAGATGTCTTAGGTAGTATCAGATTCTCACAATTGAAATGAGGAGAGTCTTATTTATCTAATCATTCAGGGATCAAGCAGATTCCTTATCTTGTTGCTTCCCCATCCCCAACATTGTCCTTGTCTGTACAGTAATTTGATCAAGTTGGATCCTGCATATCCATATTCTAGTTTGCAAAAACCAGAAAGAGAAGAAGTCCTGATTAACCAGTGGGAAGCGACCAATCCTGAAGAAACAACCATAGAGGGACAGCTTAAGAAAACAATTGCTGCTGTTTCTTGGGAGAAGCTGCACTAGTAGAGAATTAAGGGAGACATCTTAAGATCCTCAGTCAGAGAGTAAGCTACACAGATGCAAATACAGCATCTCTGAGTAATGCCATCTGATCACATCACCTATGCTTTTCCTGTGAGCAGTAAATTAACAATGGAGTCTAGTAGTTACTGCCATGATCTAATGCAGGAGAATTTATGACTATCATATTTTTTCCAGCAACATATACCTATAACCACAGTGAAAATGCCAAATAAATAAATATTGTGTATCAATCTAGGCCCCAAGAGTGAGCTATTGTGTCCATTTTTATTTGTCTACTTAATCCAATCAGGGCACTTTATTTTCTTTCTTTTTTTTTCCCCCATTAAGTTTATTGATGCATGTTCAGTATAAAATACAGTTACATTCATCACTGGGATTTTGTACCTTTACATGAGTATCTTGGTTCTTATTTTTTCCCCTTCCCTTGCCCTCCCTTCACCCCCTCCACCCCTCCCTATTTGCTAAGACTTTGTTTCCATTTTTATTCCTCTTCTCATATTTTTTCTTTTCCCTTTTTTCCCATCCTCTACCCCTCACAATTCCCCTGGTCTTTTAGACCTCTTCTTTCTGTTACACAATATCAGTTATACATTTTATAAATTACAATATTAAGATCTAGGAGACATTACCACAGATTTTACAGAATTTAAAAGGATATAGAAATCATATTAAAAAAATCTGTTTTGAAATAAATTTGACAACTTCTAAGAAGTACCTTGGAAGACAAATTAATGAAACTAACTCTGGAGGAAATATAAAATTTGAATAGCACCTATTAAAGAAAGTATATTCCTAGCTTGAAAACCTACCTATATGACAACAGCAGGCTCATAAACATTTTAAATGATAAATTATATCAAACATTTAAAGCAGAGGAAAGAAGGAACACTTCTCCCCTCATTTTAGGAATGCAACATTGTGCTAATCCTGAAACTGGGTAAAGATAAGAGAAGAAAAATGTATGAACATAGATAGAAATTTGTTTAACAAAACAAACTATTGGAAGTCAGATCTGGGAGGATGTAGAAAGTGATTTTGTTATAGAGATGGCAGTGTTGTTTCAGCATTGGAAGATCCACCCCCAAAAATCATCATTTTAACAGAGAAAAGGAAAAAGCCATATGATCCTGTCACTAGTTGGAGAAAAAGTATTGGACTAAATTCTACAGCTGTTCATGGTAAAAGCTATCAGGAGCCTAGAAGTAGAACAGAAACTTCTCAACACATTAAAGACATGCACTCCATACTTCCAGTGAGAATGCCTTATATAAATGGAGAAGATACAATGCTTTCTCATTAAGGTGGGGAACAAGGGCAGATATGCTTACTCTTTATCTGTCCATTAAACTTTGAAACCTAGTCCCCACCAAAATAGTCTGGCAATAAAATGACACAACTAGGATAGGATTGGCATGGCAGAAGCAAAATCTTTATATGTAGGTGAAATGATCATCTACAGAGAAAATGCTAAGAAATCTCTAGGAGCCCCTAGAACTTGTATTTGAATTTAGAAGGATTAGAAAACACAAGGTAGATATAAAAATTCAGGTCTGTGTATACTTGCTATAAATGAAGAATTGGATATTGAAATTTAAAAGTTATGTAGGAGTACAAAGGGCCTAGAAAAATTTAAAAAAAAGAAAAGAAAAGAAAAGAAAACAGTGTTGGAAGATGTTTAGTACTGAATTTTAAGACTTCATCTAAAGCTACAGTAATCAAGGCAGTGTTGGTGTAAGGAAAAACATATAGATCATTTGAATAAAACAGAGAATCTAGAAATAGAACCACACATATATGGTCCACTGAGTTTTGAAAGATTATTCAACATTAGCATTTTATAGAATATAAACTCAATTCAAGAACTGAGGAAAAGATAGTGTTTTCAGCAAACGGCACTAGAACACCTGGTATCCATATATAAAAACTTAACCTCAATCCTTTTTTTCCATACTTGAAAATAACTTGAAGGGAATCTATGAACCTAAATAAGAAAGCCTAAAAGTATAAAACTTTAAGAAGACATTATAAGGGAAAATATTTATGAATTCAGGGTAGGCAAGAACTCCCTAGGATACAAAAAACATGATGTATAAAAGAAAAAAATTGATAAATGAGATTCCATCACAATTTAGAACTTTAAATGACATCATTAAAATGAAAAGTCATCCTTAAACAGACCATATTTACGATGCATATAACCTATGACCAGAATATATAAAGAACTCTTACAGTTCATTAATAGACAACCCAATTAAAATGTAGACATAAAGATGATAAATAGCCAGTGTAGCACAAGGAATGGTGTGCAACTCTAGAATCAGAAAAATATTAATCAGTACAATAATAAGATTGAATTATACACTCATTAGGGAGATGAAATTAAAAGTTTTAAAAGCCTTGTCATGACTTTTTCTTTTTGTTGGATTCTTGTCCTTCATGTTTAATTTGTCACGCCCAATGGATTCACTCTGCTGGGTTTCCTGGGGTTGTGATCCTCATTGTCTTTTCCTAGAGTATTGTCTAAAATTTTTTGGAGTGCCGGTTTGGTATTCATGAAGTTTCTGAGGTACTCTTTATCATGAAAGTATCTTATTTCTCCATCCATTTTGAAAGATAGTTTTGCAGGGTCCATCAATCTGGGTTGGAGGCTGTTTTCCTTTAGAGCTTGAAATACATCACTCCAAGCTCTCCTTGCCTTGAGGGTTTGCATTGAGAAGTCTGCTGTGATTCTGATGGGCTTTCCTTTGTATGTGATTTGTTTCTTTTCTCTCAATGCTTGTAGAATTTTATTCTTCTGTTGGATTTCTGGAATCCTAACTATTATATGCCTATGTGTAGATTTTTTTTGATTAAGGCTAGCTAGAGTCCTATATGCCTCACTTATCTGTATGTCAAGTTCTTTTCCCCTCCTTGGGAAGTTTTCTGCCATCACTTCTGTGAACAGGTTTTTTTTATGTCATCTGCACTCTCTCCTGTTTCTTCATTGACTCCAATCAGTCTTATGTTATTCTTCTTTCTATCTCTAGCAGCTGCTGGATTGATTTCTTGTGTTCCCTTACAATTTTAAAGCAATTTTTCTTTTCCTGGTCACTAATTTCAATCTTATCTTCTATATCTGAAATTCTATCCTTACATTGGTTCATTCTGCTGTGCAGACTTTCGATGGAGTTTTTAATCTCTTGGAAATCTGTTTGTATCTGTTTTATGGATTCCATTTGTTTCTTATGTTGGGATTCCATCATGTTCCTCAGATCCCCTATTTTTTAATCTGTGTCCTCTCTAGATTTATTAATCATGTCTTGCACCATGAGCACAATCTTTGCTGTTATCTGAGTAATTATTTCTGATTTCATTTTTCCCAGATCCTCTTTTGTTGCCAGTTCAGAGAGTCCAGGTGGTTGATTATGAGATTGTTCCATCTCGTTTCCCTTTGGGGTTGCTGTAGGTGATCCAGAAGTCTGTTTTTGAGACTTGTTTACGTGTCTTCTCATTTCCACGGGAGGGGGTGCTTCTGGCCCCCACGAGGCTCACCTTCTCTGCCCTAGGAGCTTGGGATGGCAGCGGAAGAGTTTCCTTCCAGGTTCTGGGACCGGCTCAGCTTCTCTACCCTAGGAGCCTGGGATAGAGGCAGGGAGCTTCCTTCCATGAGCTGGGACCAGCTCACCTTCTCTGCCCTAGGAGCCTGGGATGGAGGTGGGGAGCTTCCTTCCTGGTACTGGGACTGGCTGAGCTTCTCTCACTTTATTTTCTTTTAAGAGTATAGTATCTGTTTACAAGGTCCATGTATAGGTCAGCTTTCCCATTGCTAGACCCAGTACCTGACATCCATAATTTAAAGGAAGAAAGGTTAATAGGGTCATGTTTTCAGTCTATGAGTGGTTAGCTCCAAGGCAGAAACATCATGGGGGAAGAACATGGAGGAACAATGCTGCTCAGTTCATAGTGACCCAGAGCAGAGGGGAAAGTGAAAGAGGAGTGAAGATGAAGGTCACGCTTCCATGACCCAACCAGATACATGAGGAGTATACCTTAGTAATCTACTAGACATTTCTTAATCCAATGAAGTTGATATGTCAGTATTAATGGTCATACCTCATGAAAGTACTTTATTAGAATTCAGAAACTTTTTTGTGACTTTTACTTAATTCACATGGATTAGAATGATATCAAATACTCACAGCACTTAGCAATTTTTTTTCCTGTTAATATAGTCTGCAGTAGAACTTAATAGTGAGTCTACATCAAAAAATATTTGCAGAAATATCTAAGCAATTTCTTACATGGTACTGTCAGAGAATATTTACTGCACATTTTGCCTCCATTGCCAATAAAATAAGCTCAAAATAACTTTCTCCACAAAATTTTGGTCCATGATTAATCATAAGATATTTCTAAATTTGAATTTCAGTGATGATGCTGATGAGGGAGACTAGTTTGCTCCACAACATTATTCAGTACCCAGTGCCTGCCATCTTGTTGCTCCACCACACCCTTGTGTACTTCTCTGCCCAGTGACCTTACCTGAGTGATTAAAGCTGTGTCATCAACACAATGTATTCCTCTGAGAGTCAATTATCTTTTGAAAAAGTTACCATAAAATTACATATATTACTCTCATTGTCTAAAACTAGTCACATACGCTAGACAGAAGTGAAGGAGGCTAGGAAATGTAATGTCTAGTTAGCCAGTCACAAACCCAAGTAAATACATATTAAGATAGAAAAAGGAAGCTGGATGTAGTGGCACACATTTTTAATTTCAGTACTCTGGAAGCCTGAAGTAGGAGGATTACTGGTTCAAGCCTAGCCAGTGAAATTCAGTGACTTAGCAAAACCCTGTCTCAAAATGAAATCTTTAAATAAAGAGCTGTAGATATATCTCAATGTGAAGACACTGGAATTAATTCCAAGTAACACACACGAGCGCATGCGAGAGAGAGAGAGAGAGAGAGAGACAGAGAGAGAGAGATCAAATGGAAATGGAGCAAAAAAGCAAGTGTATAACAAAATATACAGTATGGCAAATAATGAACCATAGGAACTGAAACTATATAGTTTCAGTATTTTAGAAACAAACCAAGGAAAAGGATAAAGATATTATTGTTATTTACTTTTAAAAGATAGTCAAGAAAAACCATTCCGGAAATGTCAATAAAATTGGCATTTTGGAGGAACAGCCTTAAAAATTTGCTTCAACAAATGTAAGAAATGAGAAAACTGGCAAGTGATCAACTCTTTAAAACACTGAAATATTTGCAAAAATTTACAATAACCTAAGGAGAATTTATTTAAGACAAACAGATGAATCACAGAAATAAGTGTGAGTTTGGGGATGTCTTAACTTGTCCTGTTCCCATCTTGCTCCCTCCTGCTCTACAGTAGCCTTAAAAACAAACAGCTCATGTTCATATGGAAGCCTAAAAGTCACTAAAGTGAATATAGTGGAGGTGCAGCATGTCAAAGCATTATACCTCTGTAAGAGTCATTGTATGATCAGTCCAGTGATTCCCTGAAAAATGCCACTTGCAAAGTCTTCTGTATTTAACCTGACTAAATGTTTACCCAGTAAAAAAAATAATGATTTCCATGGAGATCAGTTACCAAAATTATCAAAACAATTTTAGAAAAATGATGTAAATTTATGACTACCTCAACAAGTAGAAAATAAAGTGAGGCAGGAGATCAGGCTGGCTGGCTGACAAATGGGATGTAACCAGTCAATTTCAAAGATCCAGAACAGATGCTAAACAACAGGATGTGACCTGTCATATACAGCCAGGGTGTGTGGGCAGAGCATCTTCTGATGGACAGGATGTGAGAGGGTATAAAATACAGAGTCCATTTGCTTGCTTCCAGTATGATCTTCCCATTCTGTTGTCTTCTGTTTTTGCAGTGGCCTGTTCTGGGTGTGGGACATATCTCGTCTTGCTCTTCACTTTTCTTCACTCTTACCTTTTCTTCTTTTGCTTTATCTTTATTTTTTCCAGTACTGGGGATCCAACTCAAGATCTTGAGCTTGCCAGGCAGGCATGGCACCACTGAGCTACCTTCTAAGCCCTTCTTTTTTTACTTTAAAATTAAAGTTACATTTACCTGTTCTTTGGTTGTTCTGGCCAATGCTTTGGGTGGAACTAAAAGAAGCTGGAACCATCAGACACCACACCATCTGGAAAGAAAAGGAAATAATAGACTAACCAAAATTTAAAGGAAAACCTGAACATTGAGATGTTAATAGAGTCTTTTAAAAACATCTTCAACATAGTTTTAATAATTTAGAAGACCACCTGTACATAGGACTGTGTGCATAATCAGTGTTGTGTGCTTTGTCAAGAAAGTCCTAAGAAAGTCTACCTTCTCATTTTTGGCTGATTATGACCTATACAATAAGGAAATGATCTAAAGTAGAATTGTCGACCTCTTGGCTTAATACTGAAGGCCTGCTCAGCAACAAGCTCACAAAGTCCCTCAGCAATGACTGAAAAATTTGTTGATTCCACTATTTTAAGGAAATCTCTGTGTAGACATGAGCTGAACACTGAAATAATGGAGTAGAGACTTGAAAGGCCATACATGGAAATAAATATTGACTTTATAAAATTAGCTTAGGAAAATTACTAAATAAGTAAAACTACTATTAAGCAGCAGAAACTACATGGGGGATTTGATTTCTAGAGTTGTCATGTTACATTTAAAATGTCTCAACAAACATAAAAGTATGACCCATGCTTAGGGAAAAAGAAAATCAATAGCAAATGCTCCTGAGAAAGCCCAAATGTTGATTAAATAGATGGTAAACATTTTAGAGACTGAGTACCAAACTGAAACCCAAAATCCACTTATTTATCACAAAGTGTCAGCCCCGCAATTAAACTTGAATACTGAGGTTTTAGTTTAGAAAAAAGAACTTTACCTTAACATCGTTTGTCATAAAAGAAAAACACAATAATACATGTGCCATAGGTTCACCACCACTGTACTAGACTCTAATAGCTAGTTTTACATCAGCTGTTTTAAATAAGTTCAAAGAGCCAGAGGAAATGATAGCTAAAGAGCTAAAAGTATAAAAACAATGATATCAAATAAAAATAACAATAAAGAAATAAAACTTATTTTAAAAAACAAAGAATATGTGGAGTTTAAAAGTAAAATAATTCAAATTAAAATTTCATTTAAGTATTGGAAGCAGATTTGAGCAAGCATAAGAAATAATCAGGAAATTTGAAGTTTAAAATATTTTAATCTAAATAATACAAAAAATACAAGGAAAATGAACAAAATCTTAAAAAACTATGAATACATAAAGTGTATCAATACATGTATAATGAATATTCAGTAGGAAAGGGAAAAAAGAGAACATTTGAAGAAATTATGGCAGAAAATAACAAATTTATTTATGTATTTATTTTGGTACTGACGATCAAACTCGGGTACTTGCACTTGCGAAGCAGGCAGCGAAACAACTGAGCTAAATCCCTGGCCTCCAACAAATTTATTTTTAAAAAATTAATCCTTGCATAAAGAAAGCTCAACATATTCCAACTAGGATATATTCAAAGAGATTCACAGCTTGATAAATCATAACTAAAATTGTCAAAAGTCAAAGAAAGAATCTTAAAAGCACCCAAAAGGACATGACTCATACAAGAAAACCACAACAAGAAAAACAGATGATTTCTCATCAGAAACCATGTAGAGCATAAAGCAATGGAATGATTTATTCAAAATGCAAAAAGAAAATAAATGATAAATAATTCTATATCCATTAAAATTACCCTAAAAATGAAAAATAAATATTCCCAGATAAACAAAAACTGGGATTATTTTTCAGCAACAGACAAGCCCTATAAAGAATATTAAATGGAGGCCTTCAGACTGTGTTGAAATACACTAGATGGCAAATGAATCCACAAAAATAAATGAAAAATATTAATAAAAATTCATTGTACAAGTAGAAGTAAAACAGTATAAGTGTAGATTTTTGTTGATTACACTTGTCTTATATGATTGAAAAGATTGCTGCACAAAGCAACAATTTCATATATGTGTATATATGTGTGTATGCAATGTATAAAGACATAATAATATTACAATGACAACATAAAGGTGGGACAAAAACAGAGTTATATAACAGCACATTTTTTACACTACTGAAATTAAGTGGATATGGATATGAACTAAATTGTTTGAACAATTATTTTAATGATAATCTTCAGGAAACTACTAAGAAGATTAAAAATACAATAAGATAAATGACAAAGAAATTACATAGTACACCAAAAAAATTTATTTAACCAAAAGAAATGAATGGAATATACATGGAATATATATATATACATATTTCATATAACTTATGGAAACATTCTCAATGTATTTAGTCATTAGGTAACTACAATCAAAACCACAATAAGATAAAGTTTTTACATATAAAAAACAATAAAAAATGTTTGTATGGATGTGGAGAAATTAGGAAACTTATACATAGCTGTTGCAAATATAAAATGATAAATCTTCTTTGAAGAACAATTTGCAAATTGCTCAAAAGTGAAATCTAGATTTCCCACATGACCTAGTCATTCTATTTCTAGGTCCATCCAAATGAAATGAAAATATTTTCATCAACTGATGAATGACTACACAAAATGTAGAGTAACTATATGGAAATACTGTACAGTGGTACCTTGGTTCAAGACCTTAATTCTTTCATGATTCTGGTCAAAAACTGAATTGAAAGAGAACCAAATCAAACTTCCCCATAAGGTAAACATTGAACCTAATCACTGAATTTGATCAGGTTTTTTCTTTTTGAGGTGATAAAAATTATCTATAGTTAGTAGTGATGATTCCGTAAGTTTTTTAACATTCTAAAAATACATTGAATTTTATACTTTAAAATGGTTAAGTTTCTAACATGAATTAGATCAAACAAATAAGAGGATAAAAAAGAAATCCTTTGTTACAAAGTAGCAATTGGGTAGAAATTTGAAGAAAGAAAGAAGGAAAGAAAGAAAGGAATAAATCTAGGTGATATCCAAAGGAAAAGAATGCCAAGAAATATTAATAGTAGAATTTATTCCAGAGTTCAACTTCAATATTCTTGTACTGACTTTTTTAAACCTTATTTTTTACTGGCATAGTACCATTTAATATAGTACATTTTGTACAGTAAATGAGGTAATTAAATAAAAAATTAAGAGACTTGGGAAGGAATATTAATTATTTAATCATTCACAAAGAAAATCAAATTTCTAAAAAATAAAGAGGTAATTGCAATAATTGATATAATAGTAAATAAATTAAGCACTAGCATCAGATATATGTTATAAATGTGGGTTATATTTCACCTTCATATAGACTAGTATTTTCCTTGAGAAAAAACTATTATCTCTCTACATGTCATATAGGAACCTGAGGGATTATAACATGGTAATTATATGGAAATAACTAAGAATAATAACATGTATCAAGTGGTTTGCTGTGGGAAATGAGTAAGGTAAAATATGTAAACATTGAATTTGACTCTTGGTAGATGCTCGATGTATAATAATTTTTTGCAATAATCTTCAAAATAGATACTATATAAATTATGAAGTTTTCAAAAATAAAACTATATGTTCAAACAGATATTTCCTTAAAATGGATGAGTGTGTTAACTTTCCCATCACTTGGGGAAAACAGCTGACACCCACAACTTAAAGGAAGAAAGACTTAATTTAGCTCATGGTTTCAGGGGATTCAGTACATATACAGTTGACCGGCTCCAAGGCAGTCACATCATGGCAGAATGGTGGGGTAAAGCAATGCTTCTCAGTTCATGGTGGCAAGGAAGCAGTGCAGGGGAGCCGCATCAGAGAAGAAGGGGTAAGGGGCCAGATATAGCATCAAAGATCTCACCAACATGACCCATCCAGACACACAAAGAAGTGTGTATCTATCCCTGTGCAAATCCCAAGCCAATCAAGTTGATACAGTGAAGATTAACCAACACAATGATATATGTGGAGTCTACCAGAAGGATTATTGTATTTTCATTATTTAACTATTACTTTAATCTTGAACATTTCTATTTTAATATACCAGCACAGAAGACTATTACAAAGTGAAATTGCCTACATTTTTAAGATATTAGTTGGTTAGAAAAAGACCTTTGTTAGAAAGAGAAGAATATTTGCAGACTAAATTAAAGAATGCATTCAATATTTTTAGAAAGAAAAATATGTTATTGTTAAAATTTTTTTGAGACTAATATTCTGATAAAAAAATCAATACTGCCAAAAAACTTTGTTAATTGAAGTATATGAAAACAAACAATTGTCTTTAGGAATTGATCTTGCTGGTTTACTTCCTAAAGAGAAGTATTTTTCATGTTTCTTTCAAATGAGATAAAGTTAGTGAAAAATCTGCCCAAGTGAGTATGAGCAGAAGTTGACATATTTGAACATTTTTGCTGGCATATGTCAGAATCTTTTTTTAAAATCCTAGGGATATTGGAGTCTTCTGGGAATTAAAGTAAACCATAAAACATGGAAAGTGTACTGCATAGGGATTAGGGCACAGGAATCCTGTTTCTCGCTCTGAACACTCTAACTCAAATAGTGGCAAGTTAACTCTTCTGTTTTTCCTTTTCATACTTTGCTAAAAATTAAGGATTTTAATCAATAGATGATGTGATCCCTTTAAGTTATAATATTATATGTTTCTGTCCAATATTTCCACTTCTGGGAAAATGTCAATGTTTAATGCAGAATTTCCTCCTCAAGGGTTATTAATACGATAGCTGTGAATTCCAGAGTTCGGGCCAATTTTAGCTGGTTAGTTGGCATTAATATGGTGCTCCTCCTTGCCATATTGGATTTGGTTTTTGTTTGTTTTACCTTTGACTTATGGTTTCTCTGTCATTAAGAACATTCAACTAGAATTTTTGCCATGACTTTTATGACACTCAGAGCCAGAAGGATGTTCAAAGCATACCACAGCCAATACACCATAGAACATAGAGCTATATATCTGCCCTAAGATAAAGACAAAATCTGATCAATTAAGTGAGCCTTATAAATATTTGTGTTCTTTGATACATGTATTGATGTCCAAACATACATCAATTAAAGTGGAATTGTATTAATTTTAAAACACACTTAGTTTATATGTTGAATTATCTTTATTTTAGGATACTCCAATAAGTCAAGGAATAACACTGTAACTAAGTAAAAAGGAATTAATTAGAAAAGTAGAGAGATAAAACAAGAAAAGATAAGTATGAAAAAGAATTAACAAATTTGGATATAAAAATAATCAATGAAAAAGTTTAAATATCATGCAAGATAAACTTTAACCTGGAAGAAAAAGTAAATCCATCAATTAGAACTTAACATATAATGTGTAAAAATAGATGAATACATTTAAAAAGGAAAGGAAACTGTTGAGACTTTGAAGGGATTAGTGTAATTTTAGTAATGTGCAAAATAGAATTATGACCTTGTTGATGTCTGTATTCAGAGATGAAGTATGATTAAGGAGATGTATTTGAATACCAAGTTGACATGGGTTGGATGTAGTTGTTAAGATTAATTGTCAGCCAGGGATTTACCTCAGTGGTTCCGCCGCCTGACCCGCAAGCACAAAGACCCGAGTTCAATCCCCGGTACAAAAAAAAAAAAGATTAATTGTCAACGTTACTGAATTAAGTGTCTCAGGAAAGATGACTGGATTGTGGAGATACTATATTTATCAGTGGCTTAATTCACTGATGTTCCTAGCCAAATGTGTTGTTAGAAGATGGGATGCAAGTGAAAGTAGGTCACTAGGGGTATAGCTTTAGAGAGAGTATCTCTCAATGATGCTCTTCCACTGTGTTCTGCCTCCTTGCTATCATGAAGTGAGCAGCTTTGCTTCACTATGCTTTTCATCAATGTCTTTGCCTCAGAGCCAGACAACCACGGACTGAACCCTCTGAAACTGTGAGCCAAATTAAACCTCTCCTCCTTTAAATTGCCATTGCTAGGTATTTTGTAACAGCAACTGGATAGGTAATATAAAGGGAGATGAGGGGAGGGGGAGGGGACAGTAAGTGGAGTGAGAGAGAAA